>NC_083339.1:23695550-23913623 GCF_019175385.1 Lycium barbarum
AAAAAGTAATGCCAATTCTCATTTTCTTTCAAGCCTTTTGTTGGTTTCAAGAGTCCCTGTTGTCATCCTTTGTTTGTCTTTTGAAAGGCATTTGTGGATGTTTTTTTCCATTTGCGTGGAGAAAGCACGTCATGTTCACCTTTTTCATTTATTATTACATAGAATTTTAAGGGTTTGTAGAAAACAAAATGACAAGCGTAGGTGGAAGAACAAAATAAAAGAAGAGAAGAAAAGTGCAATAATGGGGGAAGAAGTCTAATGCTAGTTTTTACAAACACTGTTATCTTATTATTATTTTTGAATGCTTTCTGTATTCTTCTTTTGGATGGTTGAAAGTTTAAGTGACTGCTTGGTATGGCTTTTACTATCAGGGTAATCAAGTTTAATATGTTCTCAACATTCAATTCCGTAGTCCCTCTAATTGCATAACCATTTTGTCTTTGGCTTTTTTCCTAGAAGGAATTAATTGGCGTAGGGAAGTTCTTAAATGGATTTTAATTTCGGAAGAAAATATAAACTCATCACTGTTCTTTGGATAGGAAACAAAATGTGTGTATAAACACACACATACATACATATTGTCATTTTCTTTTGATGATGTAAAGAGTATACATGTATATTGTCTCTTCAAGTGAAGCTTAATGTTATGTTGCTAATTTTGCTGGTATTTGAAGTTAGCACATTTGGGTGTGCAAATGACTACTTTGGTGAAATGATATCGGTCACTGGTTCGAATTCTGGCTCAAACAAAAACCTGGCACTTAGGTTGGGGAGGATATAGGGGCAGACTCATTATCTCCGAGTTTCAAACTGTGCGCCACAGATCCTCGGGGATTTTTCCTGTATGTGTTTGTATGAGTGTTGGTTCATGTCAATTATTTTTTCTCTCTCTTTTTCAACCCAATCAGTGTGAAGTTCTTGTTTCTCACATTGCGAAAGTGCTTTCTGCTACTTTTGAAAGAAGCAACAGGTCATTGGATTCCTGCTGGTGGAGCGCTTGGTGTTTTTGCATTTAATCTTGAGTTGTATTTTTCATTTTCCTTTAGTAGTTATATTTCCAGTTAAAGGGCAGCCCGGTGCACTAAGCTTCCGCTATGCGCGCGGGGTCCAGGGAAGGCCCAGACCACAAGGGTCTATTTTACACAGCCTTAACCTGTTTAAAAATTTGTAATCCCTTCTCACAGTTTTGTTGTTTGCACAGGAGACCCAGTACAACCGAGGAAATTCTGACAATTGATATCAAACCAGGATGGAAGAAGGGGACTAAAATAACATTTCCGGAGAAAGGAAACGAGCAACGAGGCATAATTCCATCGGACCTCGTCTTCATAATTGATGAGAAGCCACATGGTGTCTTCAAGAGAGATGGCAATGACCTCGTTGTCACCCAGAAAATCTCCTTGGTAGAGGCTCTTACTGGATATACTGCACAAATAACAACGCTTGATGGACGAAATCTAACAGTACCAATTAATTCCATCATTAGTCCAAGTTATGAAGAAGTTATCAAAGGAGAAGGTATGCCTATTCCTAAGGAACCTAGCAGAAAAGGTAACTTGAGATTAAAGTTTAACATCAAGTTCCCCACCAAGCTTACGTCGGAGCAGAAAGCTGGCATTAAGCGATACTTGACATGATGAACGAACATTAGCTGGTAGAGTTTTCAATCAAATACTACATAAGCCTCACCTCGTCTTTGTTTTGTTTGTTTGTTTGTTTTTTTTTTTTTTTTTTTTTTAATTATCGTGCAAAGAAATGTACACTGTTTATTTGTGGATTTCTTCTGAAACATTTAGGGCTCTTATTTCAATATCACTTTTTTTAGCGCATTCATTGGAATCTTTATTTCTTTTCCATGTTTTGTGTGGTGAGAGAGTATTATTGGATCTAATGCTCTTCCTTTTGTGTACTCTTATGTCAATAAAAGGTTAGTGGACTTCTGGTAACATTAAACCAAATACACAAGTAGAAAGATAAATTTAACTCAAAAGTTTTCTTATGCGCGTTATTTCCAAGTAGTGCCTTGGATGTTGCATGAACTATACTTCAGACAAGCCAAGAGCTATCTCGAGTTTGCTTAGTAGGCGTTTGGCCATGCGTTTTCAAACCATGGTTTGAAACCATGATCTCAAACCAACGTTTAGACATGCACTTTCACTCATGGTTTCAAACTCCAAATCATCCAAAAAGGCATGATTTGGGGTAGGGGTGTTCATGGTCCGGTTTGACTCGGTTTTTGGTTAAAATCAAATCAAACCAATTAAGTCGGTTTTTTCTAATATTCAAACCAAACCAAACCATCATAGTATAAATTCTATCGGTTTGGTTCGGTTTGGTTTTTGCGGTTTTTTTCGGATTTTAAGAATGTATTAATACAAGAACCTTTGAATCAAATGGTAACTAAATATGATTTTGACCGTGATCCATTCAAATCTAAGAATCTTCTTAATTAATTCATTAACTTTATTTAGGTATAGGCTTATGGCTTGGGTATAGGAATTAAAGAAACATAACATCTACATTTCATGATTCTAGTTACCTCCCTACATATAGTCTTTTGATATCACGCAGCTCCTCTGGAATTTTTGTTATCTAGACTCATCGTGTTTATGAAGCATTGAGAAGAAAGTACAGAAGTTAAAACGGAAAATGATAAACAGAAAGACAAAGTCATCTACCAAATCTTTTTAAATTCCTATTGCAATTTTCTCCCCTTAATTTGTTACGGATAAAATGCTAGTTTATTAGTAGTAATTCAGATGGCATGTAAATGAAGGAACCGCAAAACTAAATAAGGCAAAAATTCTATTTTACCTTTAGCAAATTTCTTTTTATTTTACCTTAAACTTAAATGGGCTACACTTTTCTTTCTTATTATTTGAATTTGTATTGGACTTGGAATGAGCCAAATATATATATATATATATATAATATTAAATACGTATGTATCTATCGATTTGGTTCGGGGTTTTTTGATTTAGCACCAAACCAAACCAAATGTTATTGGTTTTTTAAAATTTAAAACCAAATCAAGTCAAACCAAGTTGGTTTTCGGTTTATTAAGTTGGTTTGACTCGGTTTACCAGTTCGGATCGATATTTCGGTCTCATTTGAACACCCTTAATTTGGGATTTGAAACCATGGTTTCAACTATTTTAAATATAAAATGTAACCCATAAGTTTGTATTTTATAAAAAATAAACCCATAAGTTGGTAGATATTTTTAACAATTACCCCCTTCAATCATTTACCAATCTCATTAACTTCCACCAACTTTTATTTATGTCGACCAACCTTTAATTTATGTGGAAGGATTATATTAAAGAGTAGTTACATTACTATTCATGTTAAATTTTCGTTTTTATTGAACTAAAGTTTGATTAATTGATGTTGTATTTTTTAGAAAGGTCTTCTAGTAGTGTACTAATTTTGTTATGAACTATGACTTGCTCATTTGGTAAGATTGTATAAGAATTGAGAATGTTTTGATAGTTTTCACAATTTGTGAGATTTTTATGTCTATAAGAGAAAATACAACTTAAAATATCTAAATTGCATGTCCAAACATGATTTCAAACTATGTCCAAATGGGGCCTTACTCTAATTCACTTTGCCCCATTAAGCTATAAATTAGATTACATTGATTTTTGACGAGTCCATAAGAAGTGATCCTATATTTTATTCGGTTTATATAATGAACAAATATCTTGAGCGATCTATCTGGCAAAAGAACTCGAAGTGAAATTTCATTCAAAATTAGTTGAAGAATTTGCTTGTGAAGTTTCTTGTAGGGGTCTGGTACTAACTTTACTCCCCGTTTTTAAAAACTTCACCAATATTGGTCAAGCAGCAGAATTTCTCCCTCCTCCTCCTACTAAATACTCAAAATACCTCCCAACGTTTGACCAAAATTCCAACTACACACCTAACCTTTACGGGGGTCCTATTACCCCCCTGGATAATTTTTTTCAGTAGCAAAATGGCCCTTTTTGCTGATGTGGCAGAGGGCATGAATACACCGCCCAGTGGCGTGTGACGGCCTTCAAAAATCTGCATCTGACATGTTTTGGACACCAACTAAGCTTTCACATATGATGTCACGTAGATAAATTTGAACTCCCTCCATTTTTAGGCTACTTCATCTTCTTCTTCACCATTTTTAGGCCACATATATCCATCTCCATTTTTTTTTTGTCAAAATAATATCCATTATAAATTCATAAAGTAAACTCCGTTGCTACTTGTTGCTTGGTTGGAGATTCTTTGAGTTGATTTGGGGAGAAAATTAAACTCCATCGTGGAGAAAGCTATGAAGAACACCAAGTGAGTTTCTTTAAATTCTTGATTGTTTGATCAAATTAACCTTGGTTTCTTTCACATTTGGGTTTGTTTGAATTATAATCACTGTTTTCCCAAATCAAATTTAAAAAAAAAAAAAAAAAAACTGAAGAAAAAAAAAACGATAGATCTGGAAAGAAAAAAAAAACCAAGGTTGAAAAATCTAATCTTGTTAAAGAGATTTGAGATTGGAAGTTGCTTGTTTGGAGTTGCTACTTGTTGCTTGGTTGGAGATTCTTTGAGTTGATTTGGGGAGAAAATTAAACTCCATTGTGGAGAAAGCTATGAAGAACACCAAGTGGGTTTCTTTAAATTCTTGATTATTTGATCAAATTAACCTTGGTTTCTTTCACATTTGGGGTTCTTTGGATTATAATCACTATTTTCCCAAATCAAATTAAAAAAAAAAAAAAACTGAAGAAAAAAAAAATGACAGATCTGAAAAAAAAAAACCAAGGTTGAAAAATCTAATCTTGTTAAAGAGATTTGAGATTGGAAATTGCTTGTTTGGAGTTGCTACTTGTTGCTTGGTTGGAGATTCTTTGAGTTGATATGGTGTGATTTTTATTTTTTCAACTCCTAATGAAGACGATGATGACGTGGCACGTGGGCCAGGCGCGTGTGGACAACCGCCATTTAATATTTAGGGGTTGGCTGATTGATCTGCCACATCAACAAAAAAGGGTCATTTTGCTACTGAAAAAATTTGTCCAGGGGGTAATAGGACCCCCGCAAAAGTTAGGTGTGTAGTTGAGATTTTGGTCAAACGTTGGGGGTATTTTGAGTATTTACTCCCTTTTTCTTCTTATCCACGAATTTGCAAAGTCTTACTAAAACAAGAATCTTGTGTTCGCGACCCACTGCCATTTGCTTGTGAACTTGTGAACGAACATGAATAAGTATTATGAATTCTTCCTAATATAAGACACCTTTCTATGCACATTTATGATGGAATATGATTTTCATATTAACCTGTCAAACAACATCATTTATTTTCATATGATCCGTTTTTCCCCCAAATCTCTCTGTGCCAATCATAGGTATCACAAACGGTGCCTAAGCACCTAAGGCTAGCATACATAAGGGGACGGCCAATATATGTGGAGTCCGCAACTTTTTTAACTCAAAAAGTGTCAAAAGGCACTAAAATACCAACAAAAAAAAAAAAAAGTGACCGAAGTAATCTTTGCGCACTAAATTCGTGCACAAAGGCTAGTTTTTTTTTTTCCACATAATTTTAAAGCTCTCAAATTCATGTTTTTTTCATACTTTGACGCAAGATTAGTCATGTTTCAAAACTCCGAAATATTAATATTTTATATATAACTTGATATCTTTTTTCGGGGACAATAATGTCGGCTTATTACATCAAGTTTACCTAAACGTTTGGATCGCCGTTTTAGGGGTTGTAAAGTGTCTCGAAGTAAGTTTTGTTTATTTGAATCTTGTTATGTTTAGGTTTAAGTCTTTTATTTTATAAGGTTTTGTTTTAAGTGTTTTATTTTTTAGTCAAGGCATTACTTTTTTTTTAATGTACAAATAAAAATATTATATTAAAAAATAATTCATCCAATACGAGAGGTTCAAAATAATTCTTTGCAATAACCAAATAATACATCATTATTTACAATAACAAAATATTTAAAACAATACATCAAGTACGGGAGGCTCTTCTACTACGAGACGTACTTGCACCACCACGGCCTCGTAGGCTACACAAACGTTTATCATGACCAAACTCCTTATATGTCGAGCACCTTCGAGAGTATGTCCTATCCGGAACATCCATTTGATTGGGTATCCGAGTTCATGAGCTAACCCGAATTTTACGGATATACTCCTTGTTAGCAACTATTGAAAATGACTCGTTTGGCCAATAAGCTTGATCACCAAGTGGGTAGAAGCGGTCGGCATATGCTTTAGCGTAACTTTTGACGTTGTATTCCAATGCCACATAACTTGTTACCGTTTTTCCCATTGCCTCGAAACACTTGACGGTATGAGAATACGGCATGTGGTATGTTTGCCACTTACTACAACTGCACGTTCTCGTGCCCTCATAAACGATATGTATGTTTCCTCCCCTACCCTAGTAATAACCTGTTCTGACTTCATATACACGTTCAATCAGGCTATACTGATGTTTTTGCCTATGATTCTCCATCATTTTGAAAGGTTTTGGCATCCATCTCCCATCCTTTGCTAATATGGCTCTGGCTTGCTTGATTCTTGTCACAAACCGCTCCACAACTTGCATGAAAGTCATTCTTACCATTGCAGTAACGGGTAGTCCCCGAGCAGATTTTAGCAAACCATTGAATGACTCCGAGCTGTTTGTTGTGAGCATCCCCCATCTTCTGCCTTCATCAGCATGTAATGTCCATTTTTCAACTTCGATTTTCTTCAACCAAGTATATGCTTCTGGACTTACTGCCTTGATTAGCTCCATCCTGGCAAGCCATTTTTTTTTGTTGATGCTCCATCGCAGCCGCCCACATCAATTTGTTGAGTGTGCCGTTTCCAAACTTCGTTTGAAAATTTTCCTTGATGTGCCTTAAACAATAGCGATGGTAAGCAAAGGGAGGCTGCCACCCCTCCAAAGCAGACATGCAGTGCATTATGCCTTGATGTCTATCAGATAGCACGCATATGCCCATACGATCCTTAATAATATGATGCCTCAAATGTGTCAAAAACATCCCCCATGTGTCGTTGCTCTCGTTAGCGGCAATTACAAAAGCAAAAGGGAATATCGACCCATTGGCATCCATTCCTACTGCAATCAGTAGCTTGATGTCGTATGCATCATATACATGCGTGCCATCTATGGATATGACTGGCCGGCAATAACCAAAACCATCAATAGAAGGTTTGAATGCCCAAAATACATAGTTGAAAATTTTACCGCCCAGAAGCCTCCACTCTACAATAGTTCCTGCATTGAATTTTTGTAGAGCTGCCATATACCTCGGCAACGTCTTGAAAGAGCCCTCTCAATTTCCATAAATCATCTCAAACACACGTCTACACCCAAGATATCCCTTTCTCTTGCTTATTATTTTTTAATATACCATCTTAACGTTTCTAATGCAATATTTGATGAGGATCCTACACAAGTTTAAACAAACAACACTTAGCAATGACAATTTAATTGATGAGAATTATAATGAACTAGGTCGAATAGGTTACCTTGGGGTTTCTACAACGTCTTTAAGTAGCACTTGAGTAATCATATTTATATCTTAATTAAAATGATCTGCTCGATTCTCTCCCATATCACAAATGTGACGTTTGTGGAACTTTGTGATAACCCACATGCCATCGGGCTTTTCAATTCCCCGAAGCATCCATTGACAGTCTTGATACTGTCGTCTACAAACTAGTCTCCACATTTAATCATCAACCCTATACTCCCTAATTTCCTTGTAACAATAAATTTTTACTGCCCTTTGCAATGCCTTTTTTTATCCGAACACCATCCCTTTTTCAAGGTAGCAATCATCTTTTATAAGATCGGCCGGTTCTTTCCACATTTTTTGACGACATTGATCATCTTCTCTGGTGAAGACAAAGGCATCAGCCCGACCTTGAAGATTGTCTAGATATGGAATATTGTCAGAATGCCACTGCATTGGGCTTTCGGGAGGGCTTTCGGGAGTTGGGTTTTTCGGCAGCGGACTTTGCATCAATCTATTAAATTTGCTTGCTACCCACCAGATTGAACATCGACCTCTTCATCATCATCATCGGTTTCTTCTGCATTATTCGGTTCGCTATCACTTGATGATGTCTCACAATAATTTGGATAATCATCATCATCTAAGAAAGGCCTCTTCCTACACGAAAAGTAACATATTTTAAATATCAACATCAAATATATATGGATTATTTAATATCAAGGTGATGAACCTACCTATATTGATCTATATTGACATGGTTTCGAGAAAGATCATCTCTACCGAACTGAGTGGATTGCCCAAAATCATCATTTGGTACCACTGGCGAGTTTTGTGAATAATTTTCAACTCCACCGAACTGAGAGTTTTGCCCAATATTACTCATATCAAGTGTGTAACCCCTACAAAGATACCAAAAATGGATATTTACCAATAAATAAAATAAACACGTGCTACTACACAAAATAATAATTTTAAAATGGATATTTACCAATTTTCAGTGTTTGTTTGATTAAATTGCTGGCTTAGAGTTTTCCGCGGGACTTGACCACTCAAAATGTGTTTATAAAAACTAAAGTCCCCATAAGTTTTATCATAAGTAGGTTGGACTTGAGGGACTTCTTCAGGTATCCTTTCTATATACATTTCAAGAACATAAATGGCAACTAAATTCCTATATTCTTCAGGCGCCCTCAAATACTCCCTCAAAGAGTCATCATCATTGATATTCTACACACCATAAAGCACTAAGCCTTGTGAAACAGTGTTTGGATATCTGCCAGTTACAGATAATCCATACTCTGTGGGATCAGTTTTCATTTTTTTATGTAGGTAAGTGACTAATGTTTCGTAGTTGTTGGAAACATTACATGGGCTTTTGGTTTGATACTATAACGAACAGTATTATTGTCATCAAGTATAACTCCATCCCAAAATAGAGAAACCCTAATGGTTGAAGAAAGAGAAGACATTTTTTCTTTGAAGTTTGAGTTTTTTCAAGAACGTAAAAGACTTAAACTTATGAAATGGATGAGTTTTTACCTCATCCAACATTCATATTAAATAGGCAAAATATGAGCGCAAAAGTGAACATTTAAAAAATGTGGGAACCCTATTGCGCATGAAAATACTGCGCAATACTTTTTCGCATGAAAATGTTGCGCAATAGGATAAGATTTTTGAAATAATGCAGCATGGTGTTGTCAAATCAAGCAAAGTGTGTCATAAAAAGCGATCAAATAATAGAGTATTGTGTTTTCACATCAAGCATAGTGTGTCATAAAAAGCGGATAAATAATGTGTCATCTATGGCTGATATATTGCGCAATACAAGTTAGTGTCATAAAAAGCGATCAAATAATGGAGCATTGTGTTGTCACATCAAACATAGTGTGTCATAAAAAGCGGACAAGCATAGTGTGTCATCTATGACTCATATATTGCGCATTTAACTATTGCGCAATAGAAGTTAGTGTTATAAAAGACGGACAAATAATGCAGCATTGTGTTGTCACATCAAGCATAGTGTAACACCCTGCACCTTTAACCTAAGCTTTGACCATGATCCTAGACTTAGAAAACCAGATAAAGAATGTGGGAATTGAAATTTTCCTCTTCAGTTGTAAGATGGGGGTTTACGCCCATGAACAGTGACCGTATTTTAGTATACGGGCCGTATTTCAAGTCGTAAACCGGTACCAAAGATTTCTGAGCATTCTGGAATTTGGCATTTGAAGGTTACATTGTTAAATACGAACCGTATTTTGAAATACGGCCCGTATTTCAAAACGTATTTGAAATTTGGGAAAAACTTCCTTGATAAAATTATAGAGCTTTGAAATACCTTTCCAACGGTATATTATGGGGGTCAAACGGACATCTGTATAAAGAGTTATGATCATTTTACTGAAGAGTCGCAGTGCAGTCCACACAAAATACGGACCGTATTTTAAAATATGGCCCGTCTTTCAAAATACGGCCAGTATTTTGCTGGACATAAAATTCAATTTTCCAGAACAGTATATATTCGTCCATATCAATCCAAATCATTATTTTTCATTCCTTCAAGCCCTAGAAAGACCTCCTACCCTCTCCCATCATCAAGAACACCAAGGTAAGCCTACTTTAATTATTCCAACTCAATTCTAATACATATTCTTGTAATCTAAACAAGAAATCATCATTCCTAACGATGGTTTTTCAAGAAAACCCATCTCAAGGTTCAAAAATTCAAGATTTTAGAAATCTTCTTCAAAGCTCAAGTCTTTAATTCAAGATTTGGAGCGATTAACGTATGTAGAACTTCTATCCTCGTGTGGGAATCTCTACGTTCTTCCCCACGCTCCGTTTCTTGATATCCATGAAGTTCAAACCCTAGGGCATTAAACCCAACATAATGGTAGCCCGTATTTATGTATTTATGAACATGAATTTTGTATCTATATTCGTTGTTGCATTCCTAATCTTCCATTACGGTTATTAGGAACCCTAGCTTAATCCATGAATTGTGAATTCTTCCTCATGTGTTCTCATTATGTTTATATGAAACTTTATGATTTTTATCTAGCAAGTTACAAGCATGTTTTCAAGTCAATTATATATATAATTATGAACTATTGTTATTACTCATGAATTAAGAACGTGTTTGCAAGACTATGACAAGTTATCTCATAAAACCATGTTACACCATATTTCATGAAACCATGTTACAAGTTATTTCACTAAAATCATGAGCTTCTTAGCCAACTATATCATGTTCATGTTTTTGGGATTTGTTTAGTTAACCGAGAAGGCTCAGTAAAGCCTGAAACTACGTAGCCACCGTAGGATAAGGGTTGTCAGCAATGAGGCAACACCTTCATTATGCAGCTTGGATCCTTACATGCTTATTATTACTTAAATCTCATATCCCTGGTAAGGTGTGAGTGTTCTGCTGGTAGGACGCAAGTACCAGATCATGTTGTCGGTTATACTATAGCACTCCCCACGTTACAAGCAATTATATATACATGTATTTCCATTGATTAACGGTTTTCAGACTTTACTCACTGTTATACCCTATTTTAACAGAGGTCAAAATAGTTTATAACATTCTGGTAATTCCGAGGTTATTTAAAGTTAGGAGTCGCCACCTAATTATTTATGGTGAATTAGGGCACCTAAGGTTATTTAAAGTATTTATCTAAAGTTGATTTTATTTTAAAGTCTACGAAACCAAAAGATTCTAGGTACGGGTTCAACTAACTTAGAAGGAAGGTATTAGGCATCCTTTAAATCCCATTAATAATGGTTAACCGACCGGACTTAGATGAATTAATTAGAATAAGTGTAAAAGGTGAACATTTTATGAAAGAAAATACGTTGATGGTTTGTTTATAGTATAGAGTGTAAATGATGTTTTAACAAAAAGCGCAAATATGATTTCGAAAGCAGGATTTTGATTTGGCAAACAGTTTTTACCCTAATGAAAAGAAACACGAACTAACGTCATTTAGCTCAAGTTATATTTCCGAGTTTAAACATTTCTAGACTTACTAAAATACCCTTTGGCTGAAAATTATTAAGGATCATAGTGACGTCACGGTGGTTTGGAAATTTTAAACCTTGAAATCAAATACTTTTGAAGCAATACTTCTGGAAAGATATATTTTAACTCAAAAATCCAAGACTTGTTATCATCTATCCTAACCGAACTTGACAATTCTGGCCAAACTCAGCCGAAGGAGATGCCATTCCTTTTATTTTAAAAAAAAAAAAAACTAAGATAAAAAAGATCATATATTTTACTTAATTTAGAAAATAAGTTCATTAATTAAATGTTAGCTAATAAATGAAAACCCTACGTGATTCCGTGATTTCCTACAAAGATGAATGACAAAAACTTAGCACTAAACCAAAATGAACACAAAAACTTAGAATTTTAGATGGATTCTACCAACAATAAGCAAAAAACCATTCATGCCCAGATAATATAAAGAAACAACAAGCATATCACTTTATGATAGGGAGTTAGAAAAGAAATTATGGCAGGATGTTCCCATTTCCCCAACTTTTATTCTGTTGAGATATATCTCGGGGAAGCGAGAGACACGGAAAGAAATGCAGATGATTGGCCGGACATAGTGGCCTCGTCGGGTCCTAAGATGCTATCGAGTCCTGGGGGAACTCTTCAACTCCGACATTGTCATGCAAAACAAAGTAAGAAAAAAAAGATTAGAAACAAGAAACATACTTTAATATGATAATAAATATACAAAACAAATCATTCGTATGTGACCCAATAATTCCCGTATAGTTCATTACAGCAACAGAAGAGTTGTGTAAATCAAAACAGATGGAAATGGATCATCGGCTTAAGAACTGAGACAGGTAAAAAAAAAAAAATCCTGTGAACGCTTC
This sequence comes from Lycium barbarum, assembly GCF_019175385.1. Classification (NCBI taxonomy): domain Eukaryota; kingdom Viridiplantae; phylum Streptophyta; class Magnoliopsida; order Solanales; family Solanaceae; genus Lycium; species Lycium barbarum. Next base: position 23,707,964 of record NC_083339.1, read on the forward strand.
TGTAGACAGTCTCGGCGGAAGGACAATAGACAATACATGGCCACCACTAGCATAAATCCAAATGCAGCCAATGTTTTCTTTAGAGGACGACGATATATACCAAATATAGTGGCCATTTTAACCGCAGATAGGACAGGTCTGTTGAAGGCAGTATCTATTCTTTTAGAGGACAAACCAGTAGGCAACTAGTTCTTTCTCAAAGTGTAGCATTTGTTTTGGCAAGATGGTAACATTTTTTAGCAAACAACAAATAGCCACATTTCATAGTAGTCTAATTGAACCTTTCAAAAGGGCAAGTTATTATGCTGAAGTGGCAGCCGATCACAACAATAGTAACCAGGCGAAGCTATGCAAGTATTTCTAAAGGTAAAACATGTGCAGGTGCAGGGGATATTCTTTAGAGAATTAAGACCTATTTATCAATATCAAACACATTCCTAGCAATTTTTGTGCTTAAGCTAAATGGAGACAAATTAAACAGGTGGGCTGAAATCTTGAAATAATTTCTCAAATTCGTTTTCGCTCACAAGGATCTCATCTAACTGATTTTGAGATTCACCTTAGCATCTTATCAAATCTAAAGCTCTTAAGAACTCTTAAAGGATGAAGGCAGCTAAAACATCTAGGTGAAACAGAGGACAAGTGTATATTAGCATTTCAATGATAGTATTAGATAACACAAAGCATATGAACACTCATAAACTATAGCACTAATCATTTTAGATGTCAATTAAGCATTTTGAGTCAATCTCCAATATGCATATCCAAATGAGCAAAATCAGAACAACTAAAATGACGACAGGGAACTTTCAAGTATCGGAAATTGACAAAATGTATGCAGCTAACGACATCCTCGCAATGTATATAGAACAGAACATGTTTGGCTGACCTCCTAATAATCGCATTTTGACACTATGCAACTAGAAACGAACTCGTCGCAACACATTATTCCTTTGGTTATAATAAACATGCTGAACAACCAACTATCATGCCTAGTCCTATCAAAGCAGATTAACTACATGATACAGCTCCCCTATCTCGGCAAACTAGACCAGTGAAATACAGTTAGCAAAAATAGTTAATTACCATACCAAATCAGAACCATACTAAATTAAGCTAAACTAACTACATAAGTTTACGTAGAACAAAATTTAAAGCAGAAGGAGACAGAAGGTTTCTGACCTTCTTCGTGTGCAGTGAAACAGGGCGTCGAGGTCACGAATCTAAATCCTCTCCACAGAAACGAATTCGACACTAGAGTTGGGTAAATCGAATAATCTTTTCCCGGCTAAAGTTCACCGGAAAAGGAAACAAGTTTGGAAAACCGTTTGGTATCTCTGAAAAAACGCTCAGTAAAATCAAAAAGGGTTCTCGACCAGATTAAAAAGGAAAGATTTTGTCACCAAAAAATACTCGTGTCTCCCCCAAATATAGTGATTGTGGGAAGTGTAAATCTTTAGGAAGGCTCAGGCGGCTCCAAGAACTCTAACAGGACAGAATTCGAACAAATTCAGATTTAGAGTAATAACAAAAAATAGAAAAATGTTGAGTGTTAACCCCCCAAAATCCCTCCCTTCGGCTGAGAACCGAAATAGTATTTATAGCTAAAAATGGCTAGGGTCTCCTTAATTCGAGATTTTGGCTCCAAATAAATTCCAAGGAGCAGTTTGAATTCAAATTCGAATCCCTAAAAGCTGCTTCTTTTTGCAGAAATTTCAGAAATGTTTTTGGCCATTTGTGCTTGACCAGAACGTATATAAAGGAGAGAGGAAAACTTATATGGAAATACATGGAAGCCGAGGCGAATCTAGAATTTAGAGGTTCTGAGCATTCATTTGAACGTAAAGCTGTTGCTATTTACACGGTCCAAATAAAGTAAACATTGGCCGGTTTGATCAATTTATGCTTCGGTTCGGATTTATATAGACAAATTGATCAAATGAAAAAATGTATTTCTCAAAAGCTAGTAAGAAATAAATGCTCCCAGGCACACTTCCCAAGAACCCTCTCTCTCCTCCTTCCTAGGAGAGAGAACCACCTCTTTCTGGTGGGCTCCTACTGGAATTTGCCTCATTTCTTTCCTTCCTTCTTAAGTTACCACCTTCTGTGATAGCTTTTCTTCCCTACCTTTTTTCATCCTTTGTTTTTTCTTCTCAAGAATTGGGGAGAACAGGATATATTTCAACGCCGGGTTCAAGTCTTTCGACATCACCAGATGGACATCGGACACTGCAGTTTGGTTTGAATGGGTTGAGAGGAGTCGTAAAATGATGCGAAGGTCATCCATGAGCAACAAGATCATGGAGTGGATATGTTTTACGCTGAAAGAAGCCTCAATAGACCAAAAAGGAGATGGAAGGTTTCTGACCTTCTTCGTGTGCAGTGAAACAGGGCGTCGAGGTCACGAATCTAAATCCTCTCCACAGAAACGAATTCGACACTAGAGTTGGGTAAATCGAATAATCTTTTCCCGGCTAAAGTTCACCGGAAAAGGAAACAAGTTTGGAAAACCGTTTGGTATCTCTGAAAAAACGCTCAGTAAAATCAAAAAGGGTTCTCGACCAGATTAAAAAGGAAAGATTTTGTCACCAAAAAATACTCGTGTCTCCCCCAAATATAGTGATTGTGGGAAGTGTAAATCTTTAGGAAGGCTCAGGCGGCTCCAAGAACTCTAACAGGACAGAATTCGAACAAATTCAGATTTAGAGTAATAACAAAAAATAGAAAAATGTTGAGTGTTAACCCCCCAAAATCCCTCCCTTCGGCTGAGAACCGAAATAGTATTTATAGCTAAAAATGGCTAGGGTCTCCTTAATTCGAGATTTTGGCTCCAAATAAATTCCAAGGAGCAGTTTGAATTCAAATTCGAATCCCTAAAAGCTGCTTCTTTTTGCAGAAATTTCAGAAATGTTTTTGGCCATTTGTGCTTGACCAGAACGTATATAAAGGAGAGAGGAAAACTTATATGGAAATGGAGTTGGCAAGTCTGTTTATGGTGAAAGAGGAAACGGATCTTTGTTAAAAAGGGGAAAGAGGAGAAGACGACAAGATGAGGAAAAAGGAGAGTGTGGACTTTGCTAAAAATGGAGGGGGAAGAAGAGCCGTACGTGTTGCACGAAAATGGAGTGGCAATCTGCCATGGTTGAAAGCTAATTCATTTGTTGTTTGGAAAAGGAAAGAAGTGAGAGAGAGAGAGAGCAGAGAGAGGAGAAGAGATGAGGGTTGCGGCTGAAGGAGCTTCTTTTGTTTTGATTAGGTTTTAGGAGCTGAAAAGGTGTTATGCGTTGGGCCGGGTCGGGTGATGTATGTTGACACTCAATTTTATCCCGCCTTCCCTAGATATTTATTTACATTTATAGTATTTTTTGGCAATTTAAGAAATAATTATTTATATTATTACTATAATTATTAGCTTTTATTAATACCGGCGTTTTATTATTTTATTGCAGGCACTAGTTGTTATTATTTTTGTTACCACTATTATCATTATTATTCTTATTATTATCATTATTTTATTACCAGTATTATCATAATTCGCATTATAATCATTTCAGCATTTTTACCACCATAGGCACACGCATCGCATTTATTTTTGCGCAATTAAATAATAGCATTTATCTACTGTTGATTTTCAAAATATTATTGTACGGCCATCACGACGTCATATAATTTTATTATCTGAGCATTAATAATTACATATTTTTATATTAAGTAATTTTTTAGCACACGTTACTATATCATTAAGTGAAGGCCTTTTATTCAAATTTAGAAAGCCCAATATTTTAAATCCATCAGCCAATTTTGGGCTCATCCGTTACATTTAATACCCGACCAGCCACCCAGCCCACACTCACTTAAGCTATACCCGGCCCATTAAAACATTAAGTCCTAAAACCCACCAGCCCAATACCCATCATATGACCCGACCCGACCAGCCCAATTTCTTTCGCAACAAAGAACAGCTAGGGTTCCTTTTCCTTTTCCACCCAGCGCCGCTCACCCTTCATCTCTCTTTCCTCTCTCCTCCTTTCTCTTCTGTCACGCGTTAACGCCAAGAATGGAAAGATTAACAGTCGACTTTCACCTTCCCCAGACCGTGCATGGTCGATTTGGGGAAGGGAAATTAATGTTTTGTAGTCACCTCATCCGGATTCAACCTTTGAAAGAGGTTCGATTTTGTTTGTTTCTTCTTCCTCATCCGTTTGTATCTGAAACGATTTAATGGATTTTTTCCATTTGCGAAACTTGAAATCTTTTTGGTCAGCTCTTTTGATTTTCGAGGACAAAAATTTTAAGAGATTTTGTTTTCTTCCGCTGGGTTCTGATCGATGACAGAAGGACCCCCAACGTTCTTCGATTTGAAAATTGGAACCTTGAATCCCGCCCATTTTTATGAAACCCAAACAAACCCTAGCTGCCTCCTATAAATGGTGGCTTATGAACTAGTTCTAGGAGAAGTTTTTCGGGTCGGAAAATCCCCCTAAAAAATGAGAGGTCTTTTTTTGAGTTGTGAAATTCCTTAAGAATTAAGTTCTTTTTGGTCATGAAATCCCCCTAAAAGACTCTTTCTTTAGCTGCCTTGAATCCTGGAGAATATTAAGTTTTTTTTTAGCCGATCAAAATCCCTTAGAAAATATGAGTTTCAGCATTTCTTGATACTGATTTTTAAGGAAAAAATACTACATCCTTTTTTTTTTGTCCATCTTTTGCCCCTGGTTATTGGTTCGAATCCGAGCATCGCAAGCTCGGATTTTGATAGTGTTCGAGCGTGAATCGAAGGCCCTGCACCCATTTCGTTGCACCCGCAAAAAGTCAGCAACTTCCCCTCTCCCTCGCAGTTCATTTTATTCCCTATATGATGTTTCTATGAGTTATTTTCTGCAATTTGATAATCTTAGTTCAATCTTACTCAGTGTAACTTCAACGCATGTCCAACGTGTTAATCGTGTTGATTGATTAGCAGTTGATTTAGGTTGGACATCAAACCTGTCTGTATGTTTGGTTAGGTATCCATGTTTAGTGTTAGTCTATATGCATATGCTTAGTGCAGCGATTGGCATACTTACTGTTCAAATTCTGAGTCAAATAGTTTTAATATGTTTGATTATATGCATCAAGTACTAACTAATAATGACAGTCTTGAAATCATGCTACTGACCTACATATGACTAATATGTGCCCTATTTTGAAGAATATGGTAAGATCACATTCAGTTAACAATGCTTTCATAAGTTCAAATCTGACTAAATGAGCCGTTTTGTACATTAATGATGCTGTTACCCCAATTAAGTATACATACATTGAATAAAACTTTGTCTAAATCATGATCTCTTATTTGGAAAGTCCAAATCTGTTTGTAGAAGGTTCGGCAGAGTCGAACTGTGATCATAATGGTCTGAAAATGTGATTTGCGTATAAATGATATGCTTTTTCTTTTAAGCCATTTATTTGCCTTGAGCATTGAAACAGAATGGAAGTTTTGGTGAATAAATAAATGTATACATCTTTTAAGTTTAAATATCTTGTTCAACAGATTTCAACAAAGCCAGTAGTTCCAGTACCTTTTTGACATCAGAAAACTCATTTTGAACCAAGTAGAATTTCTAGGAATCATTTCATCTATGGATTATTGTTAGCCCTGTTTGTATTTCCCACATCATGTTGTTTAAGCTAGAAATGACATGTCCAGATTCCCTCTTTTCCAGTCAGCTGCTGCTGGTAGGCTTCAAAACAGTAGTAAAATGACTCTAAATCCTAAGTCTCTTTAAATCTCGGTCTGGATTGTTGCTGCTCTGATAAGCTCATCGTTATGACTTGTTATTTGGTGACTGAATTTTAAAAGGAAGAGTAAAGCTTAATAAAGATAGGAATCTGAATTCAGTTATGGTCATGAGAACAAAATGGTAACTTTGAGCAGGTAAGGTCCTATTCATTTAGCTGCACGAACAGGTCACATGAAAGCACATTCTAGTCTCTTTCGTCTGTCTTGAATTGAATTGTTGCTTGCTGTCCTGCATCCTGCACACTGCTTTCACTTTGAGTGGAATACTCACCTTCCATATGTGTATATTTGTCTTATTCTCCTTTTTTTTTAACTTAACCCCAATGTTCCTTTTTGAGTTATGGATAATGTCCTTGAGGTTTAAACTTTATTTCGTTAGAGTTTTTTTATTCCGTTACGAGACTGAACAATCTATGCTAAGAGAAAACCGACATGTGAACTTTATTTCAATATAAGAAGGTTGCTGCTTGTTTAAACTTAGCTTATGCCTGAAATATCTCTAAGAGCTTGAAGACTCTAAATCTTTCAAACCTGTGTGCTAAGTTAGGTTGGGTCTGTTTTCACATTCATCTATCCTTGGTTTTGTCCAAATGGTTGAATTAAAATTGAATTAAAATATGTATGTTATCATGCTTATATGCTAGAAGAACCAGAATACTTTACCATCTAGCTCAATATGAAACATGAGTTTATTTGGCATTTCTTTCATTTTTCATGCTTGTCCTCTCCCTATTCTCCTTCTGATTTTTTCAAATAGGTTTAAGGTGCATGGTATTTGGCTAAGATAGTTTCATCATAAACTCGTACTTATGTTTAAGTGTTTGTTGGTTTGTGTTACTGGATTATTTACCCATTTGAGATTATTTAATCGTATCAATAGATATCTAATCTTTTTCCTTTCATTTTTTTTTTTGTGCATGACCTTCGCATACGAGTCCGAGGGACTTGTCTTCCGCATTCGGTGTTGGGCTAAAGGCCCAACATAACATTATCGAGTCATTCCCGTATCAATCCATCCGCAGCAAAATAAAAAGGGATTTCTGGGCTAAGCCCAACAGCAGCAGTCATCCGCAACATATAAAAAAAAAAAAAAAAGGAAATGAATTCTGGGCCAAAGCCCAGTAGCAAATGGGACGCAGCAGCAGTTCTTAAAAATGGGCTGAGCCCATTTAACTTATTTGCTCTTCTATTTTTTTTTTTTTATTTTTTTTTTTGCATCTAATTTGTATTATGCAACTAACTCTTTGTTTGTTTTTTGCTTTCTTAGTTTAGATAAATCCTAATGAATTAGTAGGTTTAGTTTTAGTAATGGGTAGTTAGTTTAAGGAAGACTAATAATTAATCCCATAAGTTTCATTTTCTTCTTTTTATATTAAAGTTATTTATAGAATCTATAATATTTACTTCTAGAATAATTGACAGCATAAATTCATATTTTGAGTTAAAGGAATCATATTTTATTTTTATTATCTTAATTTCAAAACATCACTAATACGCAAATATAAATTCAAGCATATTTTATAAATAACTCTTCAAGTTTTGAATCAATCACACGTATTTTTAGCTAAGCATAGTTAATGAGAAATAACAAAAGAGATAAAGACACTTACATTAGCTATTTTTGTATTTAGTTTATACTCCTAAATCACAAAACAATCAATTAATATCTCGCCTTTGAGTTACTTCAAGTATTTATAAAATGTTGCACCAACTTGCATTTTCTTTACTTATAGGCAAATTATTGTATTTTACGCAAATGATATTTTAAATAGCGTCTTTATTTAAGGACTTAACCATATTTATAAGTCTATTTTTTATATAGCATTATTATATTTCTCTTCAAAATCTTGGCAGTATTTACAAGTTTTATTTTAAATAGTATAAAAAATCTTCTTTATGTAAATTATCATATTTTCTACGAGTCTTATTTTAAATAGCATTGTTGTATTTTTTACTCAAAGTTTTAACAGCATTTATAAGTCTTATTTTTAAAGACATTTAAAGTTTTTTTCCTTTATGCAAATTACTATATTTTTGTACAAGTTAGTTTAAATAGCCTATTTATACTTTCCTTTAAAACTTCAGCAATATTTATAAGCTATTTTCTTAAAATTGAAGCACTGCATTTAACCTTAATTAATTAACCTAAGTTTGGCCGGATAACCGTAGTTACGGATCTTAGAGGATGCCTAACCCCTTCCCTTTAGGATAATTAGAACCCTTACCTAGAATTAAGATTTAAGCAGACCATTAACGGAGGTTTAGTTAGGCTTTACCTTAGTTAATAAAATAGGTGTCCTAATTCATCATTAAATTAATTAGGTGGCGACTCCTTAAAATAAAGCAATTTAGGGATCTCCAATATGTTGTACTCAATTTGGACCCGGTTTAAATGGGGCATAACAATGTAGATAATGGGCTGATCCGGTCGGGTAGGAGTGGTTGATGGACTGGGTTTTGGGCCATAATTCGGCTGGACGAAATGCTTCATTTGGTCCATGATTTGGGCTCAATTTGACGGATTGGGTTGCAAATCATGGATCTTTTCTCCTTCGTTTTAATTATCCCCGGGCTTCTAATTTAATAACTAGTAACTAGTACAATATATATTATGTAAAGATGATTAGTAATTAATATGTAGAAAGCAAAGGACTTACTAAAGTATTAACTTATAATTAATTTAACGAGTATGATGACAAACCATAAAAATTCGTGATAAAGTAACGCCGGTAATGTTGACAGAAAACAGTGAAGATGAAAATAATGCTATTAATAGTAGTAGAAAATAAAAAATAGTAGTGAAAACAAAGTATTTATTTCGTTAATAATTTTAGAAGCTCCAGAAAATAAATTGAAATAAAGGAGGGACAAAATTAGGTGTCAACACTTACGCTTCATTCTCATGTTCAGGTTATATTCAGTTTCAGTTCATGTCCTATACCTATATTGTGCCATGTTCTTCATTTCAGCATGTTTTACATACTATTACTATTCACCATGTACTAACGTCCCTTTTTGCCCGGGGGCCTGCACTTCACGGTGCAGATACCAATTTTCAGGAGCATACACCTGCGCAGTAGGATCACCTCAGTTATCAGCTTATTGGTGAGCCCCACTTCTCTCGGGGTTCAACATGGAGTCTGCACTAGTATTCAATTTATGGTAGTCCAGGGCCATGCCTTGGTAGTTAGTATTCAGATATGTTTTAGAGGTTTCATAGACAGATGTTAGTTGACGGAGTCAATTGTGCTTTTATGTTTGCAGACTATTACATTTTTTCATGATATTTCATGCTATGAGATTACTTCAAGACTTTATTCCGTAATTACGTTTTGATGATTCATTTAAATTGCATCATATAGATTATGTTGTTTTGATGCCCATGTTTACAAGCAAGCCATGAGGTTCGCTCGGACATATGCAAGTAAGGCCCGAGTGCTGTGTTGTGCCCAGGCCATGGTTCGGGGCGTGACAAAGCTTGGTATCAGAGCCTAGGTTCAAGTGTCTTTAGGGAATCTATGAAACTGTGTCCAGTGGGGTCACTTTTATATGTGTGAGGGCTCCATACATATAAATAGTTGACCACCAAGACATTTAGGATTGTCTCACTTCCTTCATACTCTAGATCGTGCAGTTAGAGCAGTACTTTGAGGATGCCTTTCTAATTCGTATGTGTACGTATTTTCAGAAAATGCCTGCGAAAAAGAAATACACCAGAAAGGCCACAACCACCAGCCAAGGGGCTATTGCGGAAGTAACTCGCGAAGAGACCGTTCCGACTCAGACAGTAGCCCCAACCGCTCCTACAGTTACACCTCCTAGTGATTCGGATGGGGATGTTAGGAATGCTATCAACATGCTCACACAACTGGTAGCAGCTCAGGCCCAACGTCAGGAATCTGGGTCAAGTTCAGGGAATAATGGAGAGTCTTTTAAGACTAAGGATTTTCTCATAATGAATCCCCCAGTCTTTACGGGGACAAAGAAAGATGAGGACCCTCAGGACTATATTGATGTTTTTCAGAAAATCTTCAGGATTATGACAGTTACGGAAATCGAAGTAGCTACTTTTGGAGCTCATCAGCTGCAGAGCATTGATAACACTTGGTATGAATCTTGGGAATTGTCCCGAGGTGAGGATGAACCTGATGGTATATGGGATGAATTCACAAGTGCATTTCTGGACCACTTCATGCCAATACAAGTCAGAGAAGCTAAGGTTGAACACTTCCTGAAGCTTAAATAGAATGGCAGGTCAGTTCAGGACTGCTATTTAGAATTTATCAGTCTGGTTAAACATGCTCCAAATATGGTACTAGATATGAGGGCAAGAGTGAGGAGGTTTGTTGGGGGTCTTTATTCCCATTTGTATGATGGGGCCAATATTACTGCACAGAATGGGGGGATGACTATTTCCAAGATAGTTGCTTTCGTACAAGGGAATAAGACAAGGCTGAAGGAGGAGGAAGCCTTGCAGAAAGAGAAAGACAAGGAGTTCAACAAGAGGGTCAAGTCTACCGGACAGTTCAGCGTAATGGAAACAGAAAGTTCTTTAAGAACAGGTCAGCCGGACCTGCTCCGTTCACAACAAGTGCTCCAGTTTCCAAGTTCAGGAAAGATAACCGTCAGTAGAATTTCAGGTCATCAGGCTCCCAGTATCAGGTCAGTGTGACACGGAGTAACTTCACCAATCCGATTTGTGCTAAGTGTGGGAAGAGGCGCCCTAGGGAGTGCCACTCTGGATCGAATGTTTGTTATGGGTGCGGCCAGCCGAGCCATGTTCACCGAGATTTCCCTTCAGTTAGACAGGGCACAGGAAGTAACCAGACTCAGTCAGTAAATTCGTCAATTCTTCATAATAACCAGACTCAGACAGGACGTGCACCAGCTAGATCCGGCAACATAAGCGGTGGCCCAAATCGTTTGTATGCTTTGACTGGGCGTCAGGATATCGATGCCCGTACTGATGTTGTCACAGGTATACTCACCATTTTCAGTTTCGATGTTTATGCTCTCATGGACCCTAGATCTACCCTATCCTATGTCATCCCTTATGTTGCTAAAAAATTTGGTATTGAACCCGAAAAGCTAAAAGAACCTTTTGAAGTGTCTACTCCAGTTGGTGAGTCAGTCATAGCCCGACGTGTCTATAGGGGTTGTCCAGTCAGAGTCTATCACCATGTTGTTCCAGCTGACCTATGTGAGTTAGAAATGGTAGATTTTGATGTAATCATGGGCATGGACTGGTTATATTCATGTTATGCGTCAGTTGATTGTAGGACCAAAGCTGTAAATTTCAAGTTTCCTAATGAGCCAGTCTTAGAGTGGAAGGGTGATTCAGTAAGTCCTAAGGGTAGGTTTATTTCTTACCTCAAGGCAAGAAAATGGTGTCTAAGGGTTATACCTATCATCTCGTTAGGGTTAGGGATTCAGCTTCCCAGACCCCAACTCTTTAGTCAGTCTCTGTTGTTAACGAGTTTCCAGAAGTCTTTCCCGAGGACCTTCCTGAAATTCCTCCTGATAGGGAAATTGATTTCGCAATTGACCTACTCCCAGGTACGAAACTTATATTTATTCCACCTTATAGGATGGCTCCAGCTGAATTACGAGAGCTTAAGGCTCAACTCAAAGATCTTCTAGACAAGGGTTTTATCCGACCTAATATCTCTCCATGGGGTGCCCCGGTCCTTTTCGTTCGCAAGAAAGATGGTTCTTTACGTATGTGCATTGATTATCGCTAGCTCAATAAAGTCACGATCAAGAACAAATACCCTCTTCCACGAACAAATGACTTATTTGATCAGCTTCAGGGTGCCCAATGTTACTCCAAAATAGATCTCCGATCAGGTTACCATCAGCATAAAGTTAAGGGAGATGATATTCCTAAGACAGCCTTTAGAACCAGATTAGGTCATTTCGAATTCTGTGTCATGTCCTTTGGTTTGACCAATGCCCCAGCAGCTTTCATGGACCTCATGAATAGAGTCTTCAAGCCATATCTCGACCTTTTTGTCATTGTTTTCATAGATGATATCCTCATTTACTCCCGTAGTGAGGCCGAGCACGCAGAACACCTTCGTATAGTTCTTCAGATTCTCAAGGACCGCAAGTTATATGCAAAATTCTCTAAGTGTGAGTTCTGGCTCAAGTCAGTAGCCTTCTTAGGTCATGCGATTTCTGGTGAGGGTGTTCAGGTTGACTCTCAAAAGATTGAGGCCGTTAAGAATTGGCCCAGACCTACATCAGTTTCAGAAGTCCGTAGTTTCTTGGGCTAGCAAGCTATTACCGACTTTTCGTAGAGGGGTTTTCGTCTATTTCAGCACCATTGACCAAGTTGATGAAAAAGGAAGTTAAATTTCAGTGGTCAGATGCCTGTGAGCGCAGTTTTGAGGAATTGAAAACGAGATTGACTTCTGCTCCAGTTTTGACGCTACCAGAAGGAACCGAAGGGTTTGTGGTTTATTGTGATGCTTCGGGAGTTAGTCTCGGATGTGCCTTAATGCAGCATGGTAAGGTTGTAGCTTATGCATCTCGTCAGCTCAAGGTTCACGAAAAGAATTATCCGACTCATGACCTAGAGTTGGCAGCTGTAGTTTTTGCACTTAAGATATAGCGTCATTATTTGTATGGAGTGCATATTGATATTTTCACAGATCATAAGAGCCTGCAGTATATCTTCAAGCAAAGAGAGTTGAATCTTAGGCAAAGAAGATGGCTCGAATTGCTTAAGGATTATGATGTGGATATTCTCTATCATCCGGGAAAAACGAATGTTGTAGCTGATGCTCTTAGTCGGCGTTCCATGGGGAGTTTAGCCCACGTTGATGAAGATAAGAGAGTTATGACCAGGGAATTTCACCGTTTGGCTAATCTTGGAGTTCGACTTTTGGACTCCGAGGATGGTGGTGTGGTTGTTCAGAATAGAGCCCTTTCCTCTTTAGTGGTTGAAGTCAAAGAGAAACAGTTTAATGATCCCTACTTGTTGCAGCTAAAAGAGGGGATTCACAAGCATAAGACGACGGCTTTAGAACAAGGGGGAGATAATAGTACCTTGAAGTACCGAGGCAAATTGTGTGTTCTAGATGTAGATGGGCTCAGAAAGCGAATCATGTCAGAAGCTCATAACTCCAGGTATTCCATTCACCCAGGTTCCACTAATATGTATCATGATCTTAAGGAGATTTATTGGTGGAACGATATGAAGAAGAATGTGGCAGATTTTGTAGCTAAGTGTCTGAATTGTCAGCAAGCGAAAGTCGAACACCAAAGGCCTGGTGGCTTGGCTCAGAATATTGATATTCCTGTCTGGAAATGGGAAATGATCAATATGGATTTTGTATCAGGTCTACCTCGTTCAGCTAGGAGACATGACTCTATTTGGGTGATCGTTGACCGGCTTACTAAGTCAGCTCACTTTTTGCCAGTCAAGACCACAGATTCAGCAGAGGATTACACCAAGTTATATGTTAATGAAATTGTCAGATTGCATGGGACACCAGTGTCTATTATTTCAGATCGTGGTGCTCAGTTCACAGCAAACTTTTGGAAATCCTGTTAGAAAGGACTAGGTACCAAGGTGAACCTCAGCACAACTTTTCATCCACAAACCAATGGTCAAGCAGAGCGCAGTATTCATACCCTTGAGGAAATGTTGAGAGCATGTGTCCTAGATTTCAAGGGTAATTGGGATGATCACTTTCCCCTCATTGAGTTTTCCTATAATAATAGTTATCATGCTAGCATTGGGATGGCACATTTAGAAGCTTTGTATAGGCGAAGGTGTAGGTCACCGATTGGTTGGTTTGAAGTTAGTGAAGCAGAATTGTTAGGGCCAGATTTGGTCGATCAGGCGATGGAGAAAGTCAAGTTGATTCAAGAGCGTTTGAAAATGGCTCAGAGTCGCCAGAAGTCTTACACAGATGTGAGGCGAAGGGACTTAGAATTTCAAGTTAATGATTAGGTGTTCCTTAAAGTCTCACCTATGAAGGGTGTTATGAGATTTGAAAAAAAGGGGAAGCTTAGTCCCAGATATATTAGACCTTACAGAATTTCACGAAAGGTCGGTCTAGTAGCTTATGAACTTAAGTTGCCGCAAGATTTAGCTGTTGTACACCCAGTGTTTCATGTATCCATGTTGAGGAAGTGTGTAGAAGACCCATCGTTGGTTGTTCCTGTTGATACTATAACAGTTAAGGATGGTTTGACATATGAGGAGATTCTCGTAGCCATTATTGACCGTCAGGTTCGCAAGTTGAGAACTAAGGAAGTAGCCTCAGTGAAAGTCCTGTAGAGGAGTCAGAAAGTTGAAAAGACTACATAGGAAACAGAAGAGGATATGAAATCCAGATAGCTTTATTTGTTCGAAAAGCAAGCAGAGGACGCTCAAGGTAAATACCTATAGTCCATGTTATGTCATGTCTTATGTTCCACGCTCATGTCATGTATCCAGCGCTCATATTTCATGTCTCATGCTTCAGTATCCATGTTTTCATGTAATCACATCATTTCATGTCTCGTGTTTCATGTCATGCTTTCTTTACATTCATGTATTCAAGCCATGCCCAGCCATATTCTTAATCATGACCCATCATTCGAGGACGAATGATCCTAAGGGGAGATATTGTAACACCCCGCACATTTAACCTTAGCTTTGACCATGATCCTAGACTTAAAAAACCAGATAAAGAATGTGGGAATTGAAATTTCCCTCTTCAGTTGTAAGATGGGGGTTTACGCCTATGAAGAGTGACCATATTTCAGTATATGGGCCGTATTTCAAGTCGTAAACCGGTACTAAAGATTTCTGAGCATTCTGGAATTTGGCATTTGAAGGTTAAATTGTTAAATACGAACCGTATTTTGAAATACAGCCCGTATTTCAAAACATATTTGGAATTTGGGAAAACTTCCTTGATAAAATTATAGATCTTTGAAATACCTTTCCAACGGTATACTATGGGGGTCAAACGGACATCTGTGCAAAGAGTTATGACCATTTTACTGAAGAGTCGCAGTGCAGTCCACACATAATACGGACCATATTTCAAAATACAACCCGTCTTTCAAAATACGGCAAGTATTTTGCTGGACGTAAAATTCAATTTTCCAGAACAGTATATATTCGTCCATATCAATCCAAATCATTATTTTTCATTCCTTCAAGCCCTAGAACGACCTTTTACCCTCTCCCATCATCAAGAACACCAAGGTAAGCCTACTCTAATTATTCCAAGTCAATTCTAATACATATTCTTGTAATCTAAACAAGAAATCAACATTCCTAATGATGGTTTTTCAAGAAAACCCATCTCAAGGTTCAAGAATTCAAGATTTTAGAAATCTTCTTCAAAGCTCAAGTCTTTAATTCAAGTTTTGGAGCGACTACGGTGTGTAGAACTTCTATTCACATGTGGGAATCTCTACGTTCTTCCCCACACTCCGTTTCTTGATATCCATGAATTTCAAACCCTAGGGCATTAAAACCAACATATTGATAGCCCGTATTTATGTATTTATGAACATGAATCCTGTATCTATATTCGTTATTGTATTCCTAATCTTCCATTACGGTTATTAGGAACCCTAGCTTAATCCATGAAACATGAATTCTTCCTCATGTGTTCTCATTATGTTTATATGAAACTTTGTGATTTTTATCTAGCAAGTTACAAGCATGTTTTAAGTCAATTATATATATATAATTATGAACTATTGTTATTACTCATGAATCAAGAACATGTTTGCAAGAATATGACAAGTTATCTCATGAAACCATGTTACAAGATATTTCATGAAACTATATTACAAGATATTTCACGAAAATCATGAGCTTCTTAGACAACTATATCATGTTCATGTTTTTGAGATTTGCTTAGTTAACCGAGAAGGCTCAGTAAAGCCTGAAACTACGTAGCCACCGTAGGATAAGGGTTTTCAGCAAGGAGGCAACACCTTCATTATGCAATTTAGATCCTTACATGCTTATTATTACTTAAATCCCATATCCCTGGCAAGGTGTGAGTGTTCTGCTGGTAGGATGCAAGTACCAGATCATGTTGTCGGTTATACTATAGCACTCCCCACGTTACAAGCAGTTATATATACATGTATTTTCATTGATTTACTGTTTTCAGACTTTACTCACGCTTCATGCTCATGTTCAGGTTATATTCAGTTTCAGTTCATGTCCTATACCTATATTGTGTCATGTTCTTCATTTTAGCAGGTTTTACATACTAGTATTATTCACCATGTACTAACATCCCTTTTTGCCCGAGAGCCTGCACTTCACGGTGCAGATACCGATTTTCAGGAGCATACACCTGCGCAGTAGGATCACCTTAGTTATCAGCTTATTGGTGAGCCCCACTTCTCTCAGGGTTCAACATGGAGTCTGCACTAGTATTCAATTTATGGTAGTCCAGGGCCATGTCCTGGTAATTAGTATTCAGACATGTTTTAGAGGTTTCATAGACAGATGTTAGTTGACGGAGTCAATTGTGCTTTTATGTTTGCAGACTGTTATGTTTTTTCATGATATTTCATGTTATGAGCTTACTTCAAGACTTTATTCCGTAATTACGTTTTGATGACTCATTTAAATTGCATCATATAGATTATGTTGTTTTGATGCCCATGTTGACAAGCAAGCCATGAGGTTCGCTCAGACACATGCAAGCAAGGCCCGAGTGTCGTGTTGCGCCCAGGCCATGGTTCGGGGCGTGACACACAGTGTGTCATAAAAAGCGGTCAAATAATGTGTCATCTATGGGTGATATATTGCGCATTTAAATGTTGCGCAATACAAGTTAATGTCATAAAGATTAGTATATAACATGATTGACGAACAACTAGCATTCACATTAAAACGAGTTATCATATCATTCTATACCCAATTTGCTGATATTGGTTCTATTATATATTTTACCCCACAAGACATATTTGAAGCAATGGGTAGGACATGGGAACTAGATGATGATTTTAAATACTCAAATAACCCGAACAACAGATTCAATCGACAATACAATAACACAATAAGAGAAGAGTGGGATTGGCGCGTCAGGGAGGCTGCAGCACTTGAACAAAACTTGAGGTCATTACGGCTTAAACGCCCAAAAAAAAGTGTTATGTCAATGCCTCGTGACACTCCACAAGAGTTGAATTTTTCTCTTAACCGTTTTCGCGAAGAGAACAATCGGATGAAAATACGTTGCTTAAGGGTAGAATATGGTCAACATGGTTACTGAAGATTCAGATCCAACTGGGATTCGGACTGTGAGATGTCCAATGAAGATTAATATTTTTTTATAATAAAGTAAGTAGGTAGGGTCATAACGACCACCCCCGAGGGTACTTGGGGGTTTCCATCTATATAAGTATTATTAGACTACAACATTTTCAATGTCGAGTAGTAGAAATGTAGATTAGTCTTTATTCCTTCCAAAGGATTCGAATAGCAGTGATGATGATAGTTCAAATCATAGCAACTATTCCAGTGAATCAAGTTTTCTTAATAACAATGATTTCCAACTAGACGATATGACACCCCGTCTTCTTATAGAGCGTAATGATGATTTTTGCCGCGTGAAATATTCAGATCCACGAGAATATTTTTGCGGGTTACGCCGAGAATAGGCACATCGGCATGCCGAATCAGAACATCTTGTTCATGACTTGGAAAATCTCAACGCTCAAATCTCAATAAGGTACTCAATAACCATGCCTCGAATAGGTCCAGAAACTTGCGAGCTTGTCGTACAAAGGATTAGGAAAGAAAACAACAGAATGCTAGCAAGACGTAGATTTTACATGCTAAAGTTGGCCGAAGAATAAGCATCATCAACAAGTAGAGAATTAACATCTACAGAAAAAAGATATGTCTTAAGAAACCCAAAATATTATTCTGAGGACGATATTGAGGACTTCTATTATGATGATGATTAAGGGTTATTTTGGTTCACTCTCTTAGATTTTGGGTAATTTAAGTTTCGGACTCGTGCGGTTACTTTGTATTTTTAGTCTATGATGAAGTCACCAATTTGAATATTTTACTATGTTTTTAATTTTCTTTGATTGTTATAGTCTATTATTAATTTAAATAATCTTCTTAGAGTTAATAATACATAAAAAGTTCAACAATTCACAATTTTAAAAAAATAGATAAATTAGTACATAAAGGGTGAGGATTACATAATAAATGAAAACGTGCAACTAGTAAAAACCAAGTACATAAAAATAACAAAATAAATAGAAAATACATAGAAAAACAAAATGCATAATAAATATTAAACTTAATAAACAAAATACATAGAAATAATAAACAACAACAACATAGCACAAATAATCTTCCAAAATTTCAGTTTTTCTTTCAAAGCATTTTTCTCGTGTTGAGTTTCTCTAAGGTTAGCCTTGAGAAAACTTTGTTTTTCTTTGGATTCTTTTAGCAAGACCTCCAAAAGGTCAATCTTTTTTTTAGCTTCCATAAGCTTAAATTGCAAGTCAAACTTCACGGTATCTCTTGAGATACGTGTAGTTGCGGTATCTCTATCAACAGGAGGCTTTTTAATTTTCGTTGCCACCGTTTTATCCACGGGAGTGCTATCTTCCCAAAAAAAAAATGTTTGCAACCGCCCATATCCTATAAACATTACAAGAAAATCAGTTTTTAAACGTATAATATGTAGATAATGTGAAAAAAAATTAAACCCTAAAAAAATGTAAAAACACTTACTTCGGGCACTTTACAACGCCAAAAATGACGCCCGGATTATCTTCATTCTTTGATGTTTTTAGCTTACAATAACGACCACATTCACAAACATCAGGTTCTATAGCAAAGTTTGACGTTTCAGAGCTTTGATACATGATTTTGAGAGGGGGGGGGGGGGGGGGGGGGGGAGCTAAAGTATGTTGAAAGAGTGAAAATGGAGGAGGTGAAGAAGAGTAGCTTGGAAAATGAAGCTGGATCGGATTTTATTGAACCCACATTGCGCACTAAATTAGTGCGCAAAGGTTACTTCGGTCACTTTTTTTTGAGGGGGGGGGTATTTTGGTACCTTTCATCACATTTTGGGTCATTTAGGTTGCGGACTCAATATATGTGAGTGATTATCACAATTAGGATCTTCGAGTGCCACTGTTTAAATTTTTGCCTCATTAAAACAATTGTGCAAATATAATCATTTCGCCAGAATTGTGGTATTATACCAAATTAAGTCACAATCTCTATAAATTGATTATCCTTCACCCTTTACGGTAACCACATATTCCATCATTGACGACTATGGTAACATAAGGTTAGAACAAGGAGATATAAACCAATTTTTAACAAATGTTTCCGCTCTATGATAATATCTTCAGGTATGTGATCTGTAATGCTTCTTTGTAAATTATCATACTCAAAATCATAATATGTAATTTAATTTATGTATAGCAAGAATGTATATGCATTAAGTTTAGGTTTACATTACAATTTCACATTACTCCCCCCGTCTCAAAATAGTTGTCGCTTTTTTGGTTTACACACCCTTAACAATTAATGATTAGAAGGGTTTTTTTTTTACTACTTTAACTTTATTTTTGTCTAAGCTATCATCTCTCTACATTAAATGTTCAAATTAATTTATGTATTAATGACATTATCTACATAAATGCAAATTTGTGATGTAAGTAAATGCAAATCGATCGGTAAATGCGAACTAACAGTGTTTGTTCCATTAGAAATGTGAATCGATGGGTAAAAATCAATTCAGTTTTTACTTCCTTCTTCATTTTCTTTTAAATATTCTGTCATTTCGTATTGTAGAACTGACAAATTTTACACTATGTAATACACATCGATGGAACCGTGGAAGTTGTTAACTGTAGTAATTGCATTTTGTAAAATGTGATGAAGTGTTTAAGATAACAAGATTTTACATATTATTGGTACTTGCACAAGAGTTATAACGTCCTATAATCAAGGAGTTTGTAGTCTTTAAGAAAATTCAAGGGAAAAATAAGGAAGAAAACGCCACTAAGGCCTTGGCTTTAGGCCCCAAGTTTTGGTTGGGGGGGGGGGGGGGGGGCATTTTCAAACAATAGTATGTTTATGTGTGGTAACCCATTTATGGATTAATTTTGCTTTAAGAAAATATGGATACTATAATGTAGAAACTACAAAAAAATCATCAACAAGGAAAGCAAACTTTTGAAAGAATAATTGATGCTATCTGTTGGGTAATGAGAACAATTTATTTAGTTCCTTACTTTACTTCTTAATATAGATTTTTCTTGGATCATTTAATTTGGCATTGGAATAAATGATCCAAATGTACCTTTTTTTTCCTTTCGTCCAAATGAGCACGCACTTAGTCAAAATTCAAGGTTTGTAGACTGTAGTGCATTAAATATTGTAAAATGCATAATCTTTCTGTTATTTCAAGCATCAAGTAAGTTGATGAATTTATATTTTGGTATAAAGTTATTAAATTCGAGAATCAAGTTCTATTATTCTATCTTTTTGTTGTTTTTTTTAATCTAAATTTTGTTATTTTTATGTTTTTGCTTCATAGACTCATATTACCTTTTTTCAAAAAAAATCTTACGTACAATGTCTCAAAAAAATTAAATGAATTGGCTATAAAAAATAATTAACAACTTTGCATCTCAACTTTTTAAAAAAGGAGTGTGTGTGTGTTTGGGGGGGGGGGGGGGGGGGGGGGGGGGGTTGGGAGAGGGGGGAGGTGAGGCCTGGCGCACATAAAGACAATTAAGACCTAATATTAAAAAGGAAAAAAAAATTCAAATTTATCCTCTAAGTATGGTCTGTAGTTTAAATTTGTCCTCCGTCAAAATTTGGAATCAAATTTGCCCTCCCCGTTAGGATACTTGTTATATTTGTCCTTTTATGGATGAAAGTGTGACTTGAATTAAAAAATTAGCTATGTAGACTCCACGTAAACTCCTAAACCCAATTATAGTGATGGGTCTGGATCATCATCAGAGGGAAAGCTACTTGGAAAATAAAAGTCAACTTCTCTGCTACTGCTGCTGCTACTCTTAAACCTCTTCAAAGTTGGCACAGGTGGTTGAGATTGTACAACAGCTTCAGCATCAGTTGTCTCATCCACCAACCTTGACTTTGCAGCAGCTTGTTTCCCTTTAGCTTGCTGCCATAACACAGGATTAAAGTAGTTAACTAACATTCTTGTAAACATAAGAAACAAGCTGAACTACTAAGTGTTTAATGTTATACTTCAGCACATCCCCTTGCATTGTGTCCAATTTGATGGCATGTAGAACGTCTGAGGCTTTCCTTTCCTTGAAGCAGACCATTCACCTTGTCTCTTTAAGATGGGTAAATGGGTCACCGGCCATGGGTTAAAATAATTGGCTTTGGGAGTCTATGTGGAGCCTACATGGAACTTATGTGGCTAATTTTTTTAGACCAAGTCACATTTTCATCCATAAAAGGGCAAATATAACAAGTATCCTAACGGGGAGGGCAAATTTGATCCCAAACTTTGACGGAGGACAAATTTAAACTATAAATCATACTTTGAGGGTAAATTTGACCCTTTTCCCTATTAAAAATTGGATTTAGGCCATCAAATTTGTTAAGTCGTCCCTGTAATCGCGACATATATTTTGAGACGGAAGGAGTATAATGTCTTCATAATTTGTGTGTCAACTATGACCTCATTTATTTGCACTTAATGAAGGTCTGAATCTGAATAGTTCAGATCTCAATCCATTAAATGCATTTATTTTTATCAAGATCTAGCCACTTTAACACCTCTTTAACACGTCTAATTCGATATATCGTAAACAGAGTCTGAAAATCATTGAGACCCTTCGCTTGCTCTTTTATTTTTTAATGTTAATTTTTATAAACTTTTTCTTCTTCTCCAGTTTTATCACACTGTAAAAACCCAAATCATCCTTGGCTAAGGATTTCTAAACCCTCCACTTCATCTCATCTCTCCTCTGTTGTCGGATCAGTGGAAATAATAAAGTACAATTCAACCTTTAAAACAAAGGAAGCCAGAAACAATTTACCATGCTTCTTCCCAATCATCACTCCTCCACTGGCCTAAGAAAATATAATTGAAATTTATTGCTAGAAAAATTACCAATGACATATAACCAAATATCAATATATTAAAAACAACCATGAACAAGATCTAGAAAAGCCACCCACCACACCTTGACAGTGGTGATCTTATATTGAGTTATGACGACAAAAATGGTGGGTCTGTTAATGGGAGTAGGTAATTAGAAATCAAGTTCTTCTATTTCGTCTTTGAAATTTGAGTTTAATGAAGGAATTTAGTGAAATATGAAAGTTCAAAATAATTTGCTGGTAAATTACTCGAGGATTATCGCAATTTAGTGAAATATGAAAGTTCAAAATAATTTGCTGGTAAATTACTCGAGGATTATTGCAGTCGCGAAGTTTCAACGTCATTGGTGTGAAGATAATTCAAAGCTTCTTTCTTTTATTATTATGTCTATTACTCTCTCTGTCTCAATTTATGTATCACCTTCGTATTTCAATAGTCAAAACAAGTTTTGCTTTGACTGCAATATATTTGGATTGTTAATTATTTTGATGTATATCATTTCTTACGTATTTTCAAATATGTAATTTTTTTTTTTTTTAAAAAGAGATTTTATGTTCGAATTTGCGGTTAAAATTGAGAAATTTGACTTTCGAAATTAAAAAATTTGACTCTCGAAATTTGAATTGTACCACATAAATTCGGACAAACGGAGTAATAATTTGGAAATAAAATGAAATTATGTTTATTCAGATGTTAAAAACAAACAATTTTAATTATGTCATATTCATATGTAGAGATAATAGTAATCATTCATATTCAGACATCTTAATCTTAATAAAAAAAAAATGCAGCCTAAATGACTCCTAAATCCAAAGCATCACCATCCAAGCGTTTGCTGTTGAAAAAGCAAAACGAGGCGGTAAAATCGTAAAATTCTTGTCCAACAAGTAGGCACCGATGGTGCCTTTTTGGGGGAGAATATTTCAAAAATATACAGGCCAATACAACGCATTGCACCCACGTAGCATTATTATTTTTCGCAACGGTTTTATACGTACTTATACATTATTATATAATATTTATACATTTATAAAAGCAATGTATGTACTGTATAATCTGTATAATAGTGCATAATATTATATAAAAATGTATCAATGTTTTAGAAAAGTGCATAAATGTCGTTAGCTACAATGTCGAACTTTTTTTATGCGATTTTCAATTGCAACTTTTATTAAAAACCAGTCCAAATATCCAGCAAAGGACTTCAAATTTTGTAGGCAACCTCTTTAGACTATTTCCAACAAGTCTATCTAATACCACTCTAAATTTCTATCAAATATCAAATTCGAAATTCAAATCTATTTCTTTAAACTGAAAAAAGTGAATTTTTTTGAAAAACAAGTTTTTCTTGTTTTTGGAATTCCTAAATACAACTTCAAGTTGTATTTGGAATTGTTATGGCCAAACGCTGAAAAATGAAAAAAGTGAAAAAAAATTCTGGAATAAAGTGAATAATTCTTATGGCCAAACGCCTACTCAATTTTTCACCATCCAAATCTTACAAAATCAGTTTCTAACCACGATTTGAGCTCCAAATCTAACAATAAATTCATATTTATCAACTATCAATAGGACTCACAATTTGTAGAAGGAAGAAGTCGCTGCTTGTCTACATACTAGATGTAAAGCCTTGTGCCAACACGGGCCCAATAATTTATATTAAGATTGGTTTTAAGCAGTGTTTTAAAAGGCAGTTCTGGGACTCGCCTCGGGGCTCGTCCTGGGGCGGGGCACTAGCAAAATGCCCCAGGGCTCACGTGCGGGGCTTAATTCCTGCGAGGCCTACACCCTAAGCGCCCGGCTGTACGTCCTAAACACGCCTAATGCCCAACGCTCGAGACTCGCCTAACAGTTTTTACACAATTATATGTTAAATTCCTTAATTAAAATCGTTGACCTTCATAATTCTTTAACAAATGATTGATACTTAATAATTTTTCATTTACCGAAATAAGAAGATTGGGTATAACTCAAATAACAAGTCGTAGTATTGCATATTTACTATATGAGAACATCGTGAGGGTGAATATCACTTAATATTTCTTTTAAGAATACATAACCGAATTGTGAATTTTCACTTGTCATTGGTCTTTTGTCCTATGTATCAAAATTATCATATTTTATTATTTTTCTATTTGAAAATAATTTTATTTTTATTCATGAAGGAGTTACGTTTCAATTATAATACTGATAAAGTTATTTATAGGGAGATACAGTGAATAGTATGATAGTAATATTGTTTTAACACATTGTGATTTTTTCATTGTTTGAAAGTTAAGATGTTAGAGTTGATTTGCATTTCATAATAGCTTTTATTTCATTGTATTGTTTATACTTGTAAGGTTATATATATATATATATATATATATATATATATATACTTTTCTTTTATTTTTTATGTAATTTTACCTATTTAAAAATATTTATTATAATTATATTATTTTATGAAATACAAAAAATTAAATACCCATGAGGCTTACGCCCCGCCGAGGCATATGTAAAATGCCCCGTCTTACGCCCCTACCTTTTTAAACACTGATTTTAAGCATATTATAATATTTATGTGGTTGCAGATGAAAATATTCATGAACTTTAGATTGCCAAATAAGATGAAACACTCACCTAGCAAAAAAAAAAAAAAAAAAGGGCAACAAAAAAATGGACTTCATCTTAAATTACAGGGAAGTCCTCAATGCAAAAATATGTTTAAATATTATTGAAAAAGGTAAACAGTTTCTTTGTCAAATCATAAGTCCTAAAGTTACTTGTACAAACAGCAGCAGCATGGAAAAAAGCAGAGTAGTACATTAGAATGACCAAAGTACTCTTGCTAGAAGAAGGCATGTCAACGGACAGATATCTGCTTCTGGCAGCTTATATATATAGCAGTAAAGTAAAACAAGGTAGAATTTGCAGCGAAAAAAAAAAAAGAGGAGGAAAAAGGAGAAAATGAATTAACAATTATGTTTCTCAGTGCCTTGTTAATGAGTAAAAAGGAATTTTAAATTATAAAAAAAAATGAGTTGAGTCAGTAAAATCTGAAAAATATGAACTCATTTTGATTATAAGCTTGGGCAAAGAAATATATAGAGTAAAAATTTCTTTTTATTTATATTTTATATTATCAAGTAGTAGGAAGGTATTTATTATATATTTACACAGTATCAACTAAAGCAAATTATACCTTCTAATGAGCACAATTATGAAAATATAAACGATATAAGTAAGATTAGGGCCTGTTTGGCCAAGTTGTTGAAATCAACTTATTTTCAAAAGGATTTCTTATCAAAATTACTTTTTGAAAAAGTACTTCGGAAGGTAAAAGTTGGTATTTAGCTAAATTAGAACAATATTCACTTTTGATCAATGTTTCAAAAAGTAATTTTAAGTTCAAAATTATGAAAAAAAAGTTACCACTAATTAATTTAGGGCAAAGATAAATTTTTAGTATGGGTAATTGTGCCCTAAAAAATTTAAAATACTTATTTTCTCGAGACGTTATTTTTTAAAAAACTTTTGTCACTATTCAAAAACACTTATTTCCAAAAGTTTAACCTAACACCTTCATTGTTTAAGATCAATTTTTTTTTTTTTTTTGAAATATAAGTATTTTTGTTCTTTCAGAAGTTTGGACAGACTAACTAACTTTTCTTATTTTTTAGAATCGCGCTATATGAATCTATTTATAAAATAGACTAAGTAGGCGTCTAGCCATGAAAATCAAATATTTTTCACTTTATTTGAAATTTTAAAGTCGGAGTTAAAGATGGAGTTGTGTTTGGTTACAATTTTTGCAAAGGATATTTGATTGTTGAATGTGTTGAAAGTAAAAGAAAAATTAGGTGCGGACAAATGTTAATTTTCAAATAAAGTGAAATAATTTTTCGATAAAAGGTGAAAAATTCTTATGGCCAAAAAGGTCATAACAATTATAAAAAGAAGCAACATGACACGCGCCCTTGGTCATAGGCGCTCTCCAATTTCACGTAACATAAGCTACATCTCTCTCTTTTTCAATTCCATTGTTCCCATTTTCTTTTCAAAATTAAAACACCAATTCCTAGTAATTTTTCCTCCTTCTTTTTTATTATAGATCTCAGAATATAAATTCATAAAAAATCTCATATCCCTTTTTTTCCCCCTTTTGGTTTAAAAAAAATGGCTTCAATTTCTTCAAGTCCTAGAAGTGTAATGTATGTACATTTATACATTTATAAAAGCAATGTATGTACTCTGTATAATAGTGTATAATATTATATAAAAATGTATCAATGTTTTATAAAAGTGCATAAATGTCGTTAGCTACAATGTCGAACTTTTTATGCTATTTTTAATTACAACTTTTATTGAAAACCAGTCCAAATATCCAGCAAACCACTTCAAATTTTGTAGGCAACCTCTTTAGACTATTTCCAACAAGTCTATATAATATCACTCTAAATTTCTATCAAATATCAAATTCGAAATTCAAATCTATTTCTTTAAATCTGTTCACCAATAATGGATTACCTTTCTAATGTGATTTTCACCATCCAAATCTTACAAAATCAGTTTCTAACCACGATTTTAGCTCCAAATCTAACAATAAATTCATGTTTATCAACTAACTATCAACAGGACTCACAATTTGTAGAAGGAAGAAGTCGCTGCTTGTCTACATACTAGATGCAAAGCCTCGTGCCAGCACGGGCCCACTAATTTATATTAAGATTGGTTTTAAGCATGCTATAATATTTATGTGCTTGTAGATGAAAATATTCATGAACTTAGATTGCCAAATAAGATTAAACAGTCACCTAGCAGAAAAAGGCAACAAAAAGATGGACTTCATCTTAAATTACAGGGAAGTCCTTAATGCAAAAATCAGTTTAAATATTATTGGAAAAGGTAAAAAGTTTCTTTGTCAAATCATAAGTCCTAAAGTTACTTGTACAAACAGCACCAACATGGAAAAAAGCAGGAATCCGCGACTTTTGTAGCATAAAAAAAAAATTAAACCAAATTAGCACAAAAAAAAAAAAAAACATTAATAGGTTTCACGCACTAAATTAGTGTGTGAAAGGACCAAGCTGCAAAAATGCAACTTGGGCCTTTCATGCACGAATTTCGTGCGTGAAGGAGGCAACAAAAAGTCGCCCACTCCTTCCCCATCACAGATCCCGACCATTTCACCCCACCACAGCCCGCCATTGACGCGGTCCCCAACCCCCCAAAACGCTATTTTCGTGTTGTTTTTCAATCCAAAACTCAATATTTTTGGTATATTGAAGTGTAGGAACAAGTTTCTAAGGTTAGATTTGGAATAGAGCGGCGCGGAGCTCATTTTGAAAGCTCAAAAACACCTTCATTCTAGGTATTTTACTACGAATTTTTTATTACATTGCTAAATATATTATTACCTTAGGTATGGTGGGAGGGATCTATGGTGGATTGCACATTTATTTTGTGCGTTTTTGGGCAGTCCGCAGTGGTGACTGCCCTCTTTAATTTTTTTTAATTTGTTTATCTATTGTTAATTAGTTAATTATTTATTGCTTGTTTATTTAGTATTTTTTAATTGTTCGATTAGCGACTTAAGTATTTATTAATTGTTAGACTAGCTATTTCAATTGTTAGACTGACTAATTATTTATTTAGTTTTTGTTAAGCCAATTGTTTATTTGTTAATAATTTCTTAATTGTTTCATTAGTTAATTAATTGTTTATTTGATAAATATACGATAATAATTTATTAATTTTTTGATTAGTTACTTAATTGTTTATTTATTAAATATATGATAATAACTTGTTAATTATTTGATTAGTTAGTTAATTGTTTATTTATTAATTATTTATACTAATTTTATGCTAGCTAATTGTTAATTATTTGACTTATTAATTTTTAATCTTTATATTTTAGGATTGAAAACCCTTAGTTTAGGATTCATAACCCGTAGCTTAGGATTGAAAACCCTTAATATAATTTTCGATAAAAGATTACATAATTAATATTACTTGTTAATGATTTATTTAAAATACGTAAAACAGATGGGTCACCACAATCCTTAATAAAATTTTCGAGAAAAGATTACATAACTAATATTACTTGTTAATGATTGATTAAAAATACGTAAAACAAATGGGTCACCACAATCCTTAATAAAATTTTTGATAAAAGATTACATAACTAATACTACTTGTTAATGATTGATTTAAAATGCGTAAAACAGATGGATCACCACCCTCTTGATCCGGGGCCCTTCGACCGAGAGTTATTGTATCTTCAGCCCGAGCATAGGTCGCAACATATATGGACATCTAACCTGCAGCCTGAGTCTCAGGTCCGTACCCGGTTAGGAGACTCAGTATGGGAGATCTTAGCTGCTCGCCCCCTACATCCTCGTGTCCTGGATATACTACGTCGGGGCGGTATCTATCGGTGCGTCGAAGTTGGTCGGGTACAACACGATAGGTCGCTAGTGACGGCATTGATTGAGAGGTGGCGACCAGAGACGCACACATTTCATCTCCGCACCGGTGAGGCTACCATTACCCTTCAGGATGTGGAGGTCATTTATGGGCTACAGGTTGGTGGACGCCCATTGTATATTGAGGAGCCTCCTGTGTTGCTGCCTTACCAGGATGAGTTGACTAGGATCACCGGTTTTGCGGCTCTGGATGGTCATATTTCTGGCCAGAGTCGGCTTTTGTTGTCGGCCCTTTACGCTCACTTGCGCCTCACAGACATACAACATCCGATTGGAGAGGACACGCCTCAGGCTGATGTTGATCGACGCGCGCGTCTATACCTACTCATCATATTCAGGGCCATCCTGTTCCCGAACACTTCGGGTTCGCATTTGAGCTTGAGGTATCTTCGGTATATCGAAGATCTCGCCGAGATAGGATGTTATAGTTGGGGCGCTGCTGTGCTGGGCTACATGTATCGAGGATTCTGCTGATGTTCTATGGGCACGAGGGTAGAGGTCCCTGCATTTTGCTCGCTCCTTCAGGTAATATATTTAAGTGTGTGTAATTAAACACAAAATATATTTTTTTAAAACGACGACTGATAAAATGTTTTTTAAATGACTATCAGATATGTATGTGGACTAGGTTGAGACCTTTTCAGCCCATACCAGCTCACCCTCCCGCTGACTATCTTACTGTGCCGATGCCATACGCGCGGAGATGGTCGCGAGGCGTACGCCGACGTGCGGAGACGCACCACAGCCTTCTCCCGTTTAGGGATCAGCTAGACCACATGACGGCGCAGACGGTATGTTCATATTTTGGATTCACACGCCAGACCACATAGCTACTATTTTAGTCTTTTATTGTTAACTAATTCAATTCTTTTTACAGGATTTTATATGGACGTCGTATGATCATATTTTGGATGAGCTGCCGGCGTTTTGTAGGGCTGGTCAGCACATGTGGATGTCGCGGTGTCCATTGATACATATGGATATCGTTGAGTATCACGCGCCCGACCGCGTGTTACGGCAGTTTGGGTATGTACAGAATATACCCGCGGCTACGGTTTGGGAGCATGACCACTATGCGAGGGACGAGCGTGTGGGCGTCGATGATGTATGGCGACTCCATATGCAGCAGCAGTTCCAGAGTTGGGATGTGAGGATGACGAGCCTAGCGGTGGTCGGACATGACACTCCGATCCATGTGTACATGGAGTGGTACATGCAGATCACTCGCATCATTATTGGCAACCCCTCTAGGTGTCGTCCAGATGGCCTGGGATATGTAGCTCTCGCATGAGCGTACGAGGCGCTGGTAAGTTTTATTAGTCTTAAACTTAAACCGTCGTCTTATG
Organism: Lycium barbarum; assembly: GCF_019175385.1. Taxonomy (NCBI): domain Eukaryota; kingdom Viridiplantae; phylum Streptophyta; class Magnoliopsida; order Solanales; family Solanaceae; genus Lycium; species Lycium barbarum. Next base: position 23,737,662 of record NC_083339.1, read on the forward strand.
TACTACTTTACAAATTTATTCAATTGTTAATATTTGCAAACATATGCAGGTACGGACCGTTCAGACGATGCGCTATGAGAGCATTGCCCATACGGAGGCCCCCGAGACGGCGGAGTATGCAGCACGGATGATTGAGCTTGCCGAGACTGGTATGAGACAGGCACATGACTTTGAGCGTCTCCATGAGCGTGTTCCCGGTGCCCCACCTGGGGAAGCAGGTGGTCGTGGTCGCCGAGGAGTTGGTGGCCGTCGTAGAGGTGGTAGGGCTGGCAAAGGTGATGAGGCTCCGTCGACTTCAGAGATCCCGCCGAGTTCTTACCAGCCGGCGACTACAGATATCCCATCAACTTCTCATTCCCGATCGTCGACTTCACAGACACCTCTATATACGCCGGACCCTTTTTTAGATTATGTGCCCTGGCCTTCATTTCCACATCCACCAATTCGTGATCCACAGGGTGAGTGGCCGGTTCGTGATCTACAGGGTGGCCTACATCTGCACTTCGACGACTCCATATTCGAGGACTTTGTGTTTGATACGGCACCATCCGCTCAGGAGCCCTCTTACCAGGCATCTCAGGAGGCCGTCGATACACATGTTTGACTTTTACAAAAAAGTAAAATAATTTATTAATTATTTGTTTATTTCAGGTTAAATCTAATCTAAATTGTTTATATATTATTTCAGGTTCACTCTTCTACGCCTGTGGACCCATCTCCTGCACCGGGCCCCACTCAAGAGACCGTTGAGGAGCCAGCTCAGGAGCCCTCTCACCAGGCATTTCAGGAGGCCGTCGACACACAAGTTTGATTTTTACAATAAAATAAAATAATTTATTAATTATTTGTTTATTTCAGGTTCATTTTAGAATAAATCTAAATTAAATTGTTTATATGTTATTTCAGGTTCATTCCTCTGCGCCTGTGGACCCATCTCCTGATGAGATTGACTAGGAGCCATGTTATGAACCGGCCCCACCGCCCACCGTCATTTCCCATAGAAAGCATGTTATGAACCGGGGTTCGGTCGAAAGAAGGGAAGCAAGGATGATCATGCCATAGAGCATGTACAGATTAAGAGAAGGAAGGGGGATGGAGATGATGGTGGTGGTGGTGGGGTTAGCCTTAGGCCTAGCCGAACTCTAAAGGCTCCCACTTGTGGGACTTGAGATTGTGAATGTTGTAAATAAAGTGTACATTTTATGTTATTATTTTCTTAATGATAATTAGTTATCTTAATAATAACTCGTGCGACGTATGGAAAAAAACGTGATTTTAATAGGTTAAAAAAAAGTAACCTATTAAATCTGTGCGTGAAAGTGAAAAACTTAACCTTTCACGCACAAAAACTGTGCGCGAAAGGCTTTTCTTCTTTCACACACTAATTTCATGCGTGAAAAGGCCGTTTTAATACGACTTGTATTGCGCACTGTAAGTATTGATTTGACAACACACCACGCATGACAATTTCAGGAAATTATGACACATAAAAGCTTGATTTGACAATACATTGCTGCATTATTTGACCCTTTTAATACGACTTGTATTGCGCACCATTTTAATGCGCACTGTAAGTATTGATTTGACAACACACCACACATGACAATTTCAGGAATCTATGACACATAAAGGCTTGATTTGACAATTCATTGCTGCATTATTTGACCGTTTTAATACGACTTGTATTGCGCACCATTTTAATGCGCAATGTAAGTGTTGATTTGATAACACACCACGAATGACAATTTCAGGAATCTATGACACATAAAGGCTTGATTTGACAATACATTGCTACATTATTTGACCATTTTAATACGACTTGTATTGCGCACCATTTTAATGCGCACTGTAAGTATTGATTTGACAACACACCATGCATGACAATTTCAGGAATCTATTTAACTTGAAGGCTTGACGAGTGAAAAACTCATCAACTTTATAAGTCTAAGTCTTACAAGTCATTCAAAAAAAAAATCAAACTTCATAGAAAAAATGTCTCAAAATACTTCAACTGTTAAGGTTTCACTATTTTGGGATGGAGATATCGTCGAGGACAATTACTCCATTCGTTATAGTATCAAAACAAAAGCCCATGTTAAATTTTCAACAACTTTAAATTATGAAACATTAGTCAGTTACATGCACGAAAGAATGAAAACTGCACCCACTGAGTTTGGAATCTCACTAACTGGCAGATATCCACAAACAATATCAAACGGTGTAGTGCGTTATGGCATGCACAATATCAACGATGATGAATCTTTAAGTGATTATTTGGGATCGCCGGAAGAATATCGTGATTTCGTATTCATTAATGTTCTTGAGATGTATGTTGAAAAGATACCTCGAGAAGAAGTCCCTCAAGTCCAGCCTATTCATGGTAACACTTATGGGGACTTTAGTTCTTATGGAGACATTTTGAGTGGTCAAGTGCCGCTGGAAAATCTAAGCCAGCAATTTAATCAAGCTTACAATGAAAATTGGTAAATATGGATTTTTCATATTATTATTATTATGTGTAGTAGCACGTGTTTGTTGTATGAATTCGTAAATAACCAATTTTCAAATCTTTATAGGAACTATTCTCAAAACTCGCCAGTGGTACCAAATATGGATGTTGGTCAATCCTCTCAGTTCGGTGGAGTTGATCATTCTCCACACCATGACAGTGCTTATGAACAACAGTAAGTTCATCACCTTGATATTAAATTATCTGTATATATATATATATATATATATGATGTTGGTATTTAAAATATGTTACTTTTCATGTAGGAGGATGAATGCACTTGATAATGAAGATTTTCCTAATTATTATGAGTCATCATCAAGTGATGACGATGAAATAGCTAATAATGCAGAGGTAACCGATGATGAAGATGATGATGATGTTCAAGTTGGTATGACCAACAATATTCCTCAAAGCCAAAACCAACAAGAACCAATGCACCACCACGTACCACCACCGATGGCTGAAAACCTAACTTCTGAAAGCCCAATTCAGTGGCATTCTAACAATATCCCTTATCTTGACAGCCTGCAGGGTTGTGATGATGCATTTGTCTTCACAAGAGAAGATGATGATAGTCGCCTAAAAACCTAGATTGAACCAAAGGATCTCAACAAAGATCGATGCTACCTTGCAAAGGGAATGTTGTTCGCATCCAAAAAGGCGTTGCAACGGGCTGTCAAAATTTTTTGTTTTAAGGACATGAGGGAGTTTAAGGTTGATCAGTCAAACACAAAGATATGGAGGCTAGTTTATAGACGACGGTATCAAGGCTGTGAGTGGTTGCTTCGGGGAATTGTTAAGCCTGATGGTATGTGGGCTATCACAAAATTCCGCGAAAGACACACTTGTGATATGGAAGAAAATCGAGCAGATCATTATAATTTAGATACAAACATGATTGCTCAAGTGTTACTTAAAGACATTGCCGAAACGCCAAGGTAACTTATCCTACCTAGTACATTATATGTCTTATATCAATTGAAAGATCATTACTAAATGTTGTTTGTTTAAACTTGTGCAGGTTCCCCATCAAAGATTGTATTCAAAACGTTCAAACCGTATATAGTAAAACTATAAGCAACAGAAAGGGATTTCTCGGGCGTAGATGCGCTTTTGAGATGGTCTTTGGAAATTGACATACTTCTTTTCAATCGCAGCCAAGGTATATGGCAGCTCTACAATATTTTAATAATGTTACTGTTGTAGAGTGGCGGCTTATAGAGGGTAAAATCTTCAACTTCGTATTTTGGACATGTTGACGCCCAATTTTGTCCCACCTTTCCTCCGAAATACCTATTTTTCGCTTCTAATATTTTGGCAACTTTAAAAAATAATTATTTGCATTTTTTACTATAATTATTAGCTTTTATTAATACCGACATTTCATTATTCTGTCATTATCTTTTACTACCGTTACTACTACCATTATCATCATTATTATTATTATTATTATTATTATTATCATTATCATTATTATTATTTGTTTGCGTTTCAGAATTTTTACTACCTTATGCATACGCATCGCATTTATTTCCCACAATTAAATGATAGCGTTTATTTATTTGCAAAATATTATTGCACGGAAATTACAACGTCATATGATTTTATTACCTGAGCACTAATAATTACATATTTTATATTTTAGCACACTTAGTATATAATTAATTAAATGGGTCTTTTATTTAAATTTAGAAGCCAAACTATTTCTTTCATTTAGCCCATATTTTAACTCATCTGCCCGACCCAACACCCTATTCATCTACCCAACTAGCCCACATTTTAATTCACCCCAGCCCAACATTTTAAAAACAACCAGCCCAACATTTTAAAATAACCCAGACCAAAATTATACCCGACCCGCTTTTTTTTCATCTAACAAGGAACCATTAGGGTTCCTTGTTCATTTCCTTCATAGCCGCACCCCTCCCCCCTCGTCTCTCCCTCTTTCATCTTCACCTCCTCTCCACCACGCCGCACACCCCACGTCCACTGCCTGCTGTCCCCTACGCTCCTCTGTTCCCCACTTCCTTCTGTCCCCTACGCTCCTCTCTCTCTTCTTCGCAAAGGAAAACCCTAACAAACCCTCGAATCGATCCTATAAATAATCGTTTTGCCTGTCGAATAAGGGGCGGGTGGGAACCGATCGGAGTCATCTAAAGTTTTCCAATATATCAAATTTGCAGCTCGTTGTGGTAATTCAAAATATCAAATCAAAAAAATACTCAAACAATTTCTTCTTTCTTTCGTTTTCGTCTGCTCTGTTGTTGCTGTGAATCCGAGTCTCGCAAGCTCGGACTTGATAGTGTTCGAGGTTATTTCGAAGATCCCACACCCACTTCGCTGCACCCGAAAAAGGTCCGTAGTCATCCTGTCCTTCTTTTTTTTTTTTTTTTTTTGCTCGCATGTTCTTTTCTTCCGTGTGTCTATGTGTTTCTTTGTGGTTTCAGTCAATTTAGTGTGTTCATGTGTGTCCTGTAGTTTCAGTTAATATAACTTCAGTTAATAGCTTAATGGTATGGGTATATTTTTGGGTTTAGTTGGCTGTGGTTTTTAATAGTCGATTATGTTGGTAGATGCCTATCCCAACTTAGATTGATGTTAGTTGCTATAGTGTCTGTATGTTTATATTTGGATGGCTAGGTTAATAGTGTTTGGTTTAATCTGGTAATAAGGGCCTGACTCACTTAATTACATGATGTCGTTTGACTTAAATTGGGATTTAGACATGCATATAGGAGTTTGAATCGAAATCCTTACCTGACCTTTTAAAATGTTTTGGTATCGCAATTTAGGAGTGTTCACATGAGTCATTGTATTCAATATTATTATTAGCATGCTCGCAGTACATTTAGTCCTTGTTTTACTTGAATGTTCAAACTGTTCTCATCTCCTAAGCAGTTCGTAAGGGCTTTGGATTTAACAAAACGCAAAAAATGAGTTTTACTTAAAGCTGGTCGAAATGGGATCCTTGTATGCAAACAATGAACTTGTAAGAATCTATTTGGGATTTCACCTATCTCCTTTTACCTAGTTCAAACATAGACATTGCATAGAATTCGTCTCATATGGAGTTAATAAATCCTAGTTCTTTAAAGCGCATTCTGTCTTCTCAGGTTTATTTGAAATCTGGTAGACATCACTGACGGTTTAAGCTGCCAATAGTTGCTTGCTTAAACTACCTTGCATCTGTTTGGGCAGTCCCTAAATTTGAGTATAAAACATGTCCTTGTATACCAAATGATTATGCTTTTCTTTGTCTTTCTGTGCCTATGTCCTACCTAATGTCGGCTTGTATGTGCCTTCATGTATTCGTATATACTTGCATTATTCTATTCTAAGAAAAAGAAATGAATTTGCTGGTTGAATATTTGCTTGAAAGATCTGAGGATGGCGTGGAATTTTTTTTTCTGTGAATTAAATGTGGTTGAGTGTTTTTCTTTCTGTTTATGACTTTATCCAGGCCCCCTTTAGATCATTATTGTGCTCCAAATTGGGTATTTGAACTCTTGGAAATTGGCTGACATGAATATTAAGTAGCCTGCTGAACCCAACTTGTTTCATCCTTTTTTTCAACTCTAATTCTGCTTTTATTTCGATATTTTGTTCGAGTTTGGCTTATGTTTCGCTAGCTAAGAGTCTGTTTGGTTGTTGCTTGGTCATCTCTCTTAATGCATTCAAACATATTTAGATACTTCAAAACCTGTCCATGTTAAGGGATTTCGCAGCTTGGTCTATTCTTTTCGGGAGTTATTTAAGTATTTCCAGATTCAACTGTTTGTTTAAGAGAAGAAATATGGAAATTCTTGTCAATGTTTTGCTAGATTTGTAAAGCTACCTGATGTGTTTTGTTCGACAAAAATATAAGTTTTTATGCCGTATGATCATTTCATGTTAAACTTAAACTTGCTTGTTCATTTAAGGACACTATATGAGTTGGAATGTTATTGTAATCTTGCATGATGCTTTGTTTCTTTGGTCCCTGTAAAGGTTGAGATCATTATGTTCCTCTAGCATAACTAAAAGAATGTCAAAGTATGTTAATGGGGTTTATATTGCTGTGCACTGATCTGGTGGTTTGTTTGTCTTCACTTTGGTTTTTTTTTTATGATGCCCGCATAGGGTTCTTTATATGTTAAATGGCTTAGCATGATTGATCTTTTCCATTTATTCTCTTATATGATTGAATGGATGTAGTATATAGAGGCTATATACTCATATATACAAAGTATATTCAACTCTGTACATCTATCCTAATATGAATATGATAGTATACCTAGTGTATATTGAAAGCATCATCCCATACAGTTAGTTATACCATTGAGCATTAATGACGTTAAATCCCTTTCTCTATTCGTTGGACCTCTGTTCAAAAAATAGGAATATGACTTTGCTGGGCTTAAGTTATTAAGTAACATGAAACAAATCACATGGGTTTCATTTGTTTATTTATCATTGTCTTATTTGGTCTTGAACATTTTCTCTAATTGTCCTATTATTGTGTTATGTGCTAATTTAGTTTGCGCACTTGGTCTCTTTATTTACGTCTTAGTCCTTTATTATGTACTAATTTTTTTTCTTTCGTTTTTTTTTGTATGACTATCGCATACGAGTCCGAGGGATTCGTTCTTCTCCTGTATCCGCTGTTGGGCTAAAAGCCCAACACAATCTCCTCGAGTCAGCCCCATCAGCTGTGTAAAATGATTCTGGGCCGAGGCCCATAACAACAGCAACAGTGCACAGTAATTGGCCTGAAATGGGCCGATCCATTTAATTCTTTTCCTCCTCTATTTCATGCTCTGTTGTGCATTTTGCTTTGGTATTGAATGACTAATGCTTTGCCTTGTTTCGTTTTCTTAACATTAGATGAATCCTAGCGGATTAGTGGGGATAATGTAGTAGTAACGGGTAGTTAAACTTAAAGGAGAAGCCAATAGTTAATTCCCTAGGTTTCAGTTCTTATGCTAAAATTATTTAAAGTCTTCTTTTATGCAAATTATTATATTTTCTCTAAATCTTATTTTAAGCAACATTCTTATATTTTCCTTAAAACCTTAACAACCTTTCTTAGCCCTTTTGCTCAAAATTCAAAGCACTTTATTTAGCATTAATTAATTAACCTAAGTTTGGCTGGATAACCGTAGTTAACGGATCCTAGAGGATGCCTAACCCCTTCCCTTTAGGATAATATAGAACCCTTACCTAGAATCACACTGATTAAGCAGACTATTAGCGGAGGTTTAGCCAGCTTTACCTTAGTTAATAATTAGGTGCCCTAATTCACCTTAAAATCAATTAGGTGTCGACTCCTTAAAATAAAAATAAATAGGAATCACCAATATGTTGTACTCCGCTTCAACCCGGTTAAAATGGGGTATAACAGGACATTCAAACCATGCATTGATGGTTTTGCTCACTGCCGACCAGTGATATCCATAGATGGTACGCATGTATATGGTGACTACGACATCAAGCTCCTAATTGCAATAGGAATGGATGCCAATGGGTCAATATTTCCTCTTGCTTTCGCAATTGTCGCTAATGAGAGCAACGACACATGGGGGATCTTTTTGACCCATTTGAAAACTTATGTTATTAAGGATCGTACCGGCATATGCGTGTTGTCTAATCGTCATAAAGGCATATTGCACAATATGGATAATTTACCGGGGTGGCAGCCTCCCTTTGCTTACCATCGCTATTGTTTAAGGCACTTAAAGACAAGTTTGCAATCAAAGTTTCATAATGGCACTCTAAACAAATTGATGTGGGGGGCTGCGATGGAGCATCAACAACGAAAATGGGCTGCAAAAATGGATCTGATCAGGACAGTGAGTAAACCCACATACGTTTGGTTGATGAAGCTCGAAGTTGAAAAATGGATGCTTCATGCTGATGGAGGCAAAAGATGGGGCATGCTCACAACAAACAGCTCAGAATCTTTCAATAGCTTGCTGAAATCTGCTCGAGGACTACCTGTCACCGCAATGGTGAGAATGACTTTCAAGCAGGTTGTGGAGCGATTTGTTGTTAGGATAAGGCAGGCCAGAGCGATATTAGCCGACGGCGGGACATGGATGCCAAAACCCTTCAAAAATATGGAGCATTATAGAAAAAAATGTGAGCATCACCAAATGACCGAGTATGAACCAATTCAACATGTGTATGAAGTTAGGACGGGTTATTACAACGGTAAGGGTGGAAACGTGCATACCGTTTATGAGGCAACAAGAACATGCACTTGTGGTAAGTGGCAAACGTACCACATGCCGTGTTCTCATGTTGTCAAGTGCTTCGAGAGAATGAGAAAAACGGTAACAAGTTATGTGGCGGGAGAATACAAGGTCCATAGTTACCTTAGAGCATATTCCGGCCAATTCCAGCCACTTGGTAATGAAGCTTATTGGCCAAACGATCTGTTTTCGATGGTTGCTAACAAGGATTACATCAGGAAATTGGGCATTAACTCACGAAGTCGTAGACCCAATCAAATGGATGTTAGTGAAAGAACTTACTCTCGCAAGTACTCTATATGTAAGCAATATGGCCATGACAAGTGTTCGTGTGGGCAACAAGGCCGTGGTAGTACAAGCACGTCTCGAAGTAATAGAACCTCTAGAACTTGAAGATTGTATTGTTATTATAATTTATTATTGTATTGCTTTGAATTAGTATTGTAATTAAATGGAATGAATTATTTTTTAATTAGTATAAACCTCTCGTATTGGATGAATTATTATTAAATCAAATATTTATATTTGTACATTCAAATATAATAAAACACTTAAATCAAAACCCTATAAATATGACAAGTTTCAAAACTTACTTCGGGGCACTTTAGAACCCCTAAAACGACGATCCAAACGTTTAGGTGGACTTGATGTAATGAGCCGACATTATTGTACGCAAAAAAAGATATTAAGTTTGATATAAAATATTAATATTTTGGGGTTTTGAAACATGACTAATATTTGCCCAAAGTATGGAAAAAAACGCGATTTGAAAGGTAACACAAAAAAAAAAAAAAAAAAAAAAAAAGACCTCCTTCACGCACGAAATTCGTGCGTGAAAGACCCAAGTTGCATTTTTGCAGTTTGGTCCTTTCACGCACTAATTTAGTGTGTGAAACCTACTAATGTTTTTTTTTTTGTGCTAGTTTGGTTCAACTTTTTTTTTTGTGCTACAAAAGTCGCGGATTCGAAAAAGCAGAGTAGTACATTAAATGACTAAAGTACCCTTCCTAGAAGCAGGCATGTCAGCGGACAGCTGCCTACTTGTAGCGGCTTTTATATATAATAGTACAGTAAAACAAGGTAGAATGTGCAGCGCAAAAAAAAGGAAAAAAAGAGAAAATGAATTAACAATTATGTTTCTTAGGGCCCGTTTGGTATGATGGATAAGCAAAAATAATTCTCGGATAAAAATTTAGTGCCGCCTTATCCCACGTTTGGTTGGAATAAAAACTCGGGATAACTAATCCCGAGATTAGTTATCCCGGGATTATACTGTTTTTTTATTCCACATTGAGGGTGGAATAACAATCCCGGGATTAGTTATCCCGGGATTATAATATTTTTTTATCCCATATTGAGGGTGGAATAACAATCCCAGGATTAGTTATCCCGGAATAACTTGTTTTCTAACCAAACGAGCCCTTAGTGCCTTGTTAATGAGTGAAAAGGTATTTTAAGTTATAAACAAAATGAGTTGAGTCTGTAAAATCTGAAAAATATGAACTCATTTTGATTATAAGCTTGGGCAAAGAAATATATAGAGTAAAAATTTCTTTTTATTTATATTTTATATTATCAAGTAGTAGGAAGGTATTTATTATATATATACACAGTATCAACTAAAGCAAATTATACCTTCTAATGAGCACAATTATGAAAATATAAACGATATAAGTAAGGTTAGGGCCTGTTTGGCCAAGTTGTTGAAATCAACTTATTTTCAAAAGTATTTCTTATCAAAATTACTTCGGAAGGTAAAAGTTGGTATTTAGCTAAATTAGAACAATATTCATGTTTGATCAATGTTTCAAAAAGTAATTTTAAGTTCGAAATTACGAAAAAAAAGTTACCACTAATTAATTTAGGCAAAGATAAATTTTTAGTATGGGTAATTGTGACCTAAAAAAATTTAAAATACTTATTTTCTCGAGACGTTATTTTTTTAAAACTTTTGTCACTAGTCAAAAACACTTATTTCGAAAAGTTTAGCCTAACACCTTCATTGTTTAAGATCAATATTTATTTTTTAGAAATATAAGTATTTTTGTTCTTTCAGAAGTTTGGACAGACTAACTAACTTTTCTTATTTTTTAGAATCAGGCTATATAAATCTACTTATAAAATAGACTAAGTAGGCATCTGGCCATGAAAATCAAATATTTTTCACTTTATTTGAAATTTTAAAGTCGGAGTTAAAGATGAAGTTGTGTTTGGTTACAATTTTGTAAAGGATATTTGATTGTTTGAATGTGTTGAAAATAAAAAAACAAAAAAAAATTAAGTGCGGACAAACGTTGATTTCCAAATAAAGTGAAATAATTTTTCGATAAAAAGTGAAAAATTCTTATGGCCAAAAAGGTCCTAACAATTATAAAAAGGAGTCCGGAACCAAAATGCCCCCAAAAAACACATTTTGAACTAAAATACCCCAACAAAAAAAATGTTACCAAACTACCTTTAGCGCAGTAATTTACTGCGCTAAAGCAGTTAACGGGGACGGCTCCGTTAACTACTACAGCGCAGTAATTTACTGCGCTATAGTGACCCTCCTTTTTTTTCGGCCCTTTTGGTTAACCCTTCTTCCATTACACTTTTTAACGTACTTTGACCGTAGATTAATCATGCTTCGGGACCCCGAAACTTCAATATTTTATATAGAACCCTACTTATTTTTGTGCGATTAATAAGGTAGGATCAATACATCAAGGATACACAAAAGTTCGGATGACCGTTTTAGTGGTTGAAAAGTGCTCGAACGCCATTTTCGTTTCAAGGCTCGGTGACATTAGCTTGAAGTTCTTTACGAATACTTAAACTTGTTCATTAATAATTAATTAACAGTTAGTCAAAATGGCAGCATTCATACAAAAAAAAAAAACTTAATTAAATTGCATCATTCATAACCTTGAGTAGATGAAAATACTTAACATACTAATATTCTTCAAAATAATAGCATAATCATAAATTAAACTTAAAACTAAAGTTACAACATTCTTAATCATCATCAGAGTACAAGTCCTCAATATCGTCCTCAGAAAAATATTGGCGGTTTCTTAAGACACGTCTTTTTTCAATAGAAGTTAGTTCTCTACCGGTTGATGATGCTTGTTCTTTGGCCAACTTTAGCATGTAAAATCTACATCGTCTTGCTAGCATTCTGTTGTTTTCTTTTCTAATCCTTTGCACGGCAAGCTCGCAAGTTTCTGGACCTACTTGAGGCATGGTTAAGGAGTACCTTGTTAGGATTGGAGCGTTGAGATTTTTCAAGTCACGAACAAGACTTTCTGATTCGGCAAGCCGATGTGACCATTCTCGGCGTAAACCGCAATAATATTCCCGAGGATCTGAATATTTCACACTGCAGAAATCATCATTACGCTCTATAAGAAGGTGGGGATTTAGCTCATCCAGTTTGAAATCACTGGTATCGCTCGAAAAACTGCTATGATTTGAACTCTCATCATCACTGCTATTTGGTAATTTTGGAAGGAGTAAAGACCAAGCTGAGTTTCTACTGCTCGACATTGAATATGGTGTAGTCTAATAACAAAAGAAAGGGCTACTTATATAGTTGCAAACCCCCAAGTACCCTCAGGGGGGGGGGGGAGGGGACGGGGGGAGGGGAGGGGTCTTTATGACCCTACCTACTTACCTTATTGTAAGAAAAATATTAATCTTCATCGGACATTTCACAGTCCGAATCCCACTTGGATCTAAATCTTGTGCTACCATATATACCATATTCTACCCTATGGTAACGTATTTACATCCGATTGTTCTCTTCGTGAAAACGATTAAGAGCTAAATTAAACTCTTGTGGAGTTCCGCGAGGCACTGACATAGCACGTTTTTTTGGGCGTTTAAGCCCTACTGACGCTAACTTGTGCTCCAGTGCTGCAGCCTTCCTAACACGCCAATCTCACTCCTTTCTCATTTTATTATTGTATTCTCGATTGAATCTATCGTTATGGTTATTTGAGTAATGAAAATCATCATCATCTAGTTCCCAGGTCCTACCCATTGCTTCAAACATGTTTGTTGGATTGAAAGATATAACACGACTAATATCTCTAAATTGGTCAAAAAATGACATAGTAACTCAATTTTGTGTGGAATGTTGTGTGGTTGGTAACAACTATTCGTCAAATTACGTTATATAAAGTTTGATTCGAATCATGACGTTTTTTTGTTTGACAGTTGAGGTGACGATATGCTGCAGGGGTATAGCGCAGTAAAATAGTGTGTTATACTAATATAATGCATTAAATTACTGCGTTATACTGTCATAACGCGGTATTTTACTGCGTTGTGACAGAATAACGCAGTAATTTACTGCGCTATTCTGACATAACACAGTTATTTCATGCGTTATGCAACACTCCGTTCTTAATTTAATTTGACGTAACACTGCAAGACACTGTAATTGCATGCATGCGTTGGTTCTATATTCAAACTTCAAATCCTATTAATACCGAGTTCGTATAAGGCAAAAAAAGCAAAAAAATTGAAGTTCATCTAGTTTTTGCATTTTGTATTCCTCCTAAATTATTCAAAATATGACAAATGTTCCAAGAATTAGAGTTTCTTTATTCTGGGACGGACAAATTATATTCGAGGAAAATAATTTGCGCTATGATTCTTTCTCAAAATACCATGTTAAGTTTCCACTTGACTTAAAATTCTCAAAACTACTCCAAGCCTTGTATAAAAGACTACAAGTTAGTAGAAGTGATTTTGATCTAAATATAATTGGAAAATATCCAATGTGATTTACGCCGCAAGGTGTAACCTAGTTATGGACAGTGGTACATTCAAGACGATGATTCTTTGACTGATTATTTGAAGGCGCCTTATGATTATAGGCAATGCATAACTTTAAACGTCCTTAAAATGTATATAGAAAAGGTCCCTATTAATCGACTTGAATTCATGGCTAGGGCTCCTCGGGAAGCTCGAAATAGACCTCGTCGGGAAGCCCCGTCTATAATTCAGGCCGAAGTCACTCAAGCGGAACCTACTTATCAACACAATTACCCTGATATGAGTACCTATGAAAGCATTTTGACTAGCCAAATGCCTCTGGATAGTTTAAGTCAGCAATTTGACGGGCAGTGGTAAATATTCATTTTTTACATTATTATTATTATACACAGGTCTTAGCAGGGGAATCCCAGAGTCCAGATAATACGGAGGACTTTAAAAAATTTGCGGCACAATTTCTTAGCCAACTGGGAGAATCTTCCAGCACTACAAAAGACAAGGGCAAGTCACCAATGAAGTGATTGATGGGACCCACCACCAGACGGCTACTTTAATAAAGAAGGAATCTGCTTTAATAAAGCAATTTTAATTATTAGGATTGTAATAATTATGTTTTCCACTTTGGTCACTTTCGGCCACTTTTACTTTTTACTTTCCGTTTTCCTTTTTACCTGGCCATAATGTTGTCGGCCATTTGCTTTTTGAATTTTGTTGCCTAGTATCCATGATCCGCTATATAAGGATCATTCTTCTCAGTTGAGAGGCAAGTCTTGGATCCTCCAAGCACAAAATCTCTCCCACTCCTTTGTAAAACATCTTTCTCCCATAAATAAAAGTTTGTTTGTATAAATCCTCTTCTGCTGAGCACAACCTTCATCCTTAAGGTAAAATTTTTATTTTTATTTTTTAATTTCTTTACTTATAATTTAGTTCATGTTTAGCCTTATAGGCTAAATACTCCGTTGAATTACGCCATACTAGACTACTAAGATCATGGTAATAATGCTTTAATGCATCATGATTAAAGCCAAAACATGATGTTCAAGGTTAGGAAGAGACTGACCCAGGCGGACTATTCATAACCAGGCGGTGGTCCTGTTGTTAGCCCGCTTAGCCGAGGATGGCGTTTTAGGGCGTTTGTTGGACTTGTTCTGGTAGGAACAACCCTAACGCCAGGGTCGATAACCTCCCACTCCTTTGTAAAAAATCTTTCTCCCATAAATAAAAGTTTGTTTGTATAAATCCTCTTTTGCTGAGCACAACCTTCATCCTTAAGGTAATTTTTTTTTTTTTTTAAATTTCCTTACTTATAATTTAGTTCATGTTTAGCCTTATAGGCTAAATACTCCGTTGAATTATGTCACACTAGACTACTAAGAACATGGTAATAATGCTTTAATGCATCATGATTAAAGCCAAAACATGATGTTCAAGGTTAGGAAAAGACCAACCTAGGCGGACTGTTCATAACCAGGCGGTGGTCCTGTTGTTAGCCCGCTTAGCCGAGGATGACGTTTTAGGGCGTTTGTTGGACTTGTTTTGGTAGGAACAACCCCAACGCCAGGGTCGGTAACCTAGTAAAACTGTTGTTACCTAGATGGCATCATGTAGCGGCGCGATCCTGCTGTATATGGTATCAGAGCCATGGTGTTCCAATAGTAATAGGTGATGTAATTCAACGATTTAATATCATGAATTTTATAAATCGTAAAAGAACTGTTAAAAACAGTAAAAAAAGAGGAATATGATACTCCTCTAGAACTAGATCTCCTTAATAAATGGACGATTCCTAAAATAGAACCCAGATTAATATATCAGATGGGTACTTTTGAGAAATTAGGTCTCAAACAAGTAGTTAAAACTACTGAAGAAACAATCACTGTAGATAATGATCATGCTACCTTTAGGTTATTATCTAATAGTGATCTTGCCCCTTATAGGGTAACCCATAGATTTATGCATATTGGGTTAGTACAGGTTGCATTTAAACCTTTAACCTTAAGAGGTTTACCAGAAAGCTTTATAGCAGCTTTACGAGATGGAAGAAATAGAAACTAGAAGAAATCCCTCATAGGGACAGTCCAAACAAGTTTGGCTTATGGACCAGTTTATTTTAATGCTTATCCTAACCTGCAGGTATCATTGCAAGATGATAATTCTTTAGATGTTTTAATATTAAGTATCAAATTGAATGGCTATGATTATATGCCAGGTACAGAGGTAATATGCAACTGTTATAGAATATATTATAAACCTCTATATACTATGAATCCCATGTGCAGAATCATGGATTTCAAAAATGAAACAGTTTTAATAGAAACCAATTTTGGTAAGTCTAATATTATGACTAGAAGACCTATCAAGTGGGAAGAAATAGATTTCCCTAAAGAGTGGGTCATTGAAGGAGCAGCACCTCCTCAAAATATTTTTACTGAAATATCAGAAATTGAACAGATCCCAGATGGGACAATCAAATTAAGGTTTGATGAACCAGAAACTTTAGATAATGAACATAATAGTGTTCGATCTAATATACCTAGATCTATATCTTCTAACTGATCTTATATTTCTCCTGTTGATTATATTGTGCAGACTCCATCAAGAGCCTCTACTTCTCACATGAGAGATACTAATTCTAATAGAATTGGTAATTTGAAAATTTACCAGGATAATATTGTAACTGGTATTCAAGATCCAGAATTGACTGCGTCAGATATGGATTTTCCAACTATTTAATGGATCAAGTCCAGAAAATAGATTTTAGTCAGGGATCACCCGCAAGATTGCAAATCAGTAAAGAGTTTTATACTCCTAAATGGATACCATTTAGAAAATGTTTTTTTGATAATTTTAAACCAGAGGAAATAATAGTTTTCCAAGAAGAATTTTATAAAGATCTTTCCAAAGCAAATGAGATTATATCTTTTGTGCCTTGGTTTATGGCAAAATATCTTGCCGATTATATTTTTGTTTTAGAAAGAGATTATAAATTAGCTAGTGGGGAAACTGTTCATACTATATTTCCTCCACAACAATATTTTCAAATAGGGAAAGATTTACATTTTGCAGCTTTTTCAAAATTAATTGAAAGCGATAATCTGCCTGTCATGACCAGACATATTAATAATATGGTCAGACAGCAAAATTATTCTAATATATATATATATATATGAATATTTTGGGTGAACAAATATTTTCACTCCATGAAAAAGTTGATAAACTTTTAAATTGTCTTAATAAGGCATCTACTTCTGATAAGGAGAAACAGAAGGAAGTTGTTGCTACTCCAAGTACACAGCCTCCTCCTGAGATTCATGATTTTAAATTAAAACCTTTATCAGATTTAGAAAAACTTTTAGATGAAAAGTTTAAGAGTTTAAAACTCAATCCTGTAATAGCAGAGAAAGATAAATATTTATATGATATTGATTATAAGGCTCGTATAGCATCAGATATTAATAAAATTGATGAATACTATGATGTCAAGCCTACTCAGAGGATGTACTACTATCCTCGACCAACTCCTCGAGATGTTTTATTAGAGGAGCATGAACATGTTATTTCCAACAGTTATAGTGGTAAGGAAATATATGAATGGAATATTGACGGTTATACTGAACGTCAAAATCTATTGTACTATTCATAGAATGTTAATGTACAGTGCTATCTGCAAGGTTCATAAAAACACTGAAAGAGTTATTGCAGATATGATCATAGCTGGTTTCACTCGCCAATTAAAAGGTTGGTGGGATAATTATCTAACTACTACACAGTGCCATTCAATTTTAGGAGTTGTTAAGCAAGAGCCTGGTAATGAGGCACCAGTAGCTAATGCAGTTTATACACTGTTTATTAATATTGTTGAACATTTTTCAGGAAGATGGTCCGATAATAGTGAATCTATTCGTACCATGCTTCAAAATCTTAGATGTAAGACCCTAACCTCATTTAGGTGGTATAAAGATGTTTTTCTTTGCAGGGTCATGGAATTACCAGAGAGTAATGACTCTCACTGGAAGTCCAAGTTTATAGATGGACTCCTTCCTCTTTTTGCAGAAAGGGTTAGAAAAGCTCTTAGGAAAGGAGATAGAAATATTAATTATGATACTTACACTTATGCTAATTTAATTGGTACTTGTATGCAGGAAGGATTAGCCTTATGTAATGAAATTAGGCTCAATCAGCAGATCAAGCGCCATGGTCTTAATGAAAGACAACAATTAGGAGAATTTTGTGGACAATTTGAATTGGATGTTCCACAATCTTCTAAGAAGCCTCATAGGCATAAAAAGAAGCATAAAGACTTCCAACAATGGAAGGAAAAGCGCTTACAAAAAAGAGCTAGGCGCAAAAAGACTTTCAAGGAAAGGAAGGATTTTATCAAATCCAAAAACCCAAAAGCCTGTTATAAATGTGGCAGAATAGGTCATTTTTATAAAAATTGTAAGGTTAAGGAAAAAATCAAGGCCCTTAACATAGATGATGACCTTAGAGAATCTTTATATAAGATTTTATTAAATTCAGACCCAGAACCAAAGGATGATTTTGGTAAGGAGAGTGATAGTTCTTCCAACCCCTCTTCAGATGAAGATATTAGGGTACTGGATGAAGAAAGTTATATCTCAACTAGCTCGGATGATGAGTGTCAACCATGCCAATTAGGGCAGCCTTGTGTTAAACCCAAGGAAGACGATGAGTTTTATAAACTTGTTTCCCAATTTACTGAAAACATTCTTCAAGTCTTAGATGGTAATAACCTCTTTGACCTCCTTAAATATATTAAGGATCCCAATCTTAGGTCCCAAATTATAGATCAAATAGGTTCAAAACAGTAGCCCCAAGAAGAACCAACTGCTGTAGAAATTAGAGAACCTACAGGACCTTATACTATGGCTGGAGTAAAACAACTCCTCCAAGAACGCCTGAATATCATAAGTACACCGGCAACTACCCAAGACCTAGAAAGAGAGGTTCATAACCTTAAACAAGAAATTTCCACCCTTAGGAGACACCAGATTACCCTAGATCATAGGGTCTCACAACTTGAGGGAAAAGGAAAACAAATCATAGATACACCAGTTTATAATACAGTAGAAGACCTACCAGTTGATAACACCGTAGAAAATACTACTACGAAGGAAGGAGAAAGTAGTGGAAATCCCAGTTCCAGTTTTTTGACAAAATTGGACATCATTACTTCTTTTAAATTTTTTATAAAAATTACTCTTTTGATTGATTACAATTTCAAAAAAGAGTTTACTACTCTAGTTGATAGTGGAGCAGATTTAAGTTGTATTCAAGAAGGATTAATTCCTTCTAAATATTTTCAAAAAACTACTCATAGTTTACGGTCTGCTAGTGGCCAAATGAGTATTACTTATAAATTACCCAAAACTTATATTTGCCAAGATAAAGTTTGTGTTCCTGAAAGCTTTGTATTGGTAAAAAATATTTCAAACCAAGTTATTTTGGGAACTCCATTCATCCATAAATTATTTCCTATTCAATGGATGGATGATAAAGGTTTTATAGGAACCTATAAAGAAAAACCAATTAAATTTCAGTTTATAACTGGATCTTTTTCAAGAATTTTAAATGAAATCAAAGATAAGTTGATGAATAAACATCAACAGATTAATTTTCTCAAACAAGAAATTTATACTCTTCAAATGGAAGATATTTTAAAAAATCCTAAATTACAAGATAAAAATGAATTTATAAAAAATCATTTTTCTCTACAAATTTGTAGTGATCATCCTAATGCTTTTTGGGACAGAAAAAGACATATTGTCACTCTTCCATATGAAGAATCTTTTTCTGAAGATAATATTCCTACCAAAGCAAGACCATGTCAAATGAATTCCGAATATTTGGAATTATGTAAAAATGAGATTTCTGCCCTTTTACAGAAAGGTCTTATAAGATGTTCGAAATAGCTTTTTATGTTAATAAACATGCTGAACAGGAACGAGGTGTTCCAAGATTGGTAATTAATTATAAACCCCTTAATAAGGTTTTAAAATGGGTTAGATATCCTATTCCTAATAAAAAAGATTTACTAGATCGCCTTCATAATGCGATTATATTTTCTAAATTCGATTTGAAATCAGGTTATTGGCAAATCCAAATAGCCGAAGAAGATAAATATAAAACTGCTTTTAATGTTCCAATCGGGCAATTCGAATGGAATGTTATGCCTTTTGGGCTGAAGAATGCCCCTTCAGAATTTCAAAAAATTATGAATGATATTTTTATGGCTTATAGCAATTTTATCATTGTTTATATCGATGATATTTTAGTATTTTCAAATACTATTGAAATGTATTTCAAACATCTTGATATATTCAAGAAAATAATTATTCAGAATGGTTTAGTTATATCTAAGCCAAAGATGTCACTTTTTCAAACAAAAGTCAGATTTTTGGTTATTAAAAAGGGAAAAATTATTCCTATAAATAGGAGCATAGAATTTGCTTCTAAATTCCCTGATATTATTACTGATAAAACCCAACTCCAAAGATTTCTTGGAAGTTTAAATTATATCTCACCATTTTATAAAGGTTTGGCCCTAGACACATCTATTTTATATGATAGATTAAAAAAGATTTCAAAATCGTGGACTGATGCTCATACGCAAGCAGTTCAAAAAATCAAGGGGAAAGTTAATAATCTTCCTTGTCTTACTTTAGCCAATCCTAGTTGGCAAAAGATTATAGAAACTGATGCCTCTAATATTGGCTATGGAGGAATTCTTAAACTGCTTTCTCCAAATGATAAACAAGAATATTTAGTCCAGTTTTATTCTGGCAAATGGAATAATAGTCAAAAGAACTATGCGACTATAGCAAAAGAAATTCTTGTTATAGTTAAATGTGTTCTTAAATTTCATGGTGATTTATACAACCAAAATTTTTTAATAAAAACTGACTGCCAAGCAGCCAAATTTATGTTTAATAAAGACTGCAAACATGATGTTTCTAAACAAATGTTTGCCAGATGGCAAGCTCTTTTAGCACCATTTGATTTTGAAATTCATTATAAAAAAGGATCAGATAATAGTCTCCCTGATTTTCTCACTAGAGAATATTTAAATTCATAACTATTATCTTCTTATTTGCAGGATGAGACCCACATTGACACCTCCCTTTAATAGAGGAAGGGGAAAAGGACAAAAAGGAACGAGCAGAGGTACTGTTCTGGCCCAAATGGGTAACAAAAGGCTAATAGCCGACAATATTGCAGAAACCTCTGGTAATACCCAGAAACAAATCACATATGCTGAATATCTTGCTTTCATAGAAGCACAGAAAAAGGGGGATAATATGCCTCCGTCATACTCTAGTGCTCTCATAATTGATGATAATGGGGACATTGATTCATATGAAGAAAATACTCATCGAGAATTAATAATTCTCCTTGAGAATGATGATCTCCAATGGAAAGAGGAGCCTTGGCAAATAATGCAGAGCTATTTTGATACAGCGTCATACGCTACTCCGACTTATAAATATCGGATGAATTATGAAATGATCCTTTCATATATAGGATCAGCCGAATTTCAGCATTTCTATCCAGCTAATACCAAAAAAGTTTATAACTTTTAAAAAATTATTATCAAAAAGATTTTATCTCCAAATGAATGGGGAATAAGTCCGTTAAAAGACAGGGATTATATCCACCCAGAGCAAAAAGTCCCAGTTAATTATGTGTAGTGGCACTTGACTGCTACTAATGATGTCGATTATATTATTTAGGGGCTATACACCTGATATGGATCATATCGGACGGTCTCCTCAATCAGGATGGTGTTGGGAATAAAATAGACCCGCAAAAATAATATTCACGGTATTAGTGATAAACGCGGAACACTAACTTATGGTTAAATTAGCAAGAATAAAATGCAGCAATAATGACACCAAGATTTTACGTGGAAACCCTTCTGAAGAAGGGAAAAACCACGACCAAGAGGAGCAGCTGATATCACCATAGCAAGGAATTTTACACTGTGTAGTAACGAGTACAAATACTCCTAAGACCACTACACCCTCAAAAGAAAAAACACTCTTTGATTTTTCCCACCTCACTACAATATCACTCACACTCTATTTTTCTTCACAGACTATTTTCTTACACAGTCTATGGTATACCTCACTTTGCTCTCACTCAGATGTATTGTCTGAGATTTTTGGTGTGTTACAAATGAACCATAAGCTGCCTATTTATAGGAATGAATTTCCTATGATGAGGTAAGCGCTTACATCACGACTATGATGAGGTAAGTACTTACATCACGACTAAGATGAGGTAAGCGCTTACATCACGACTATGTGAACAAAAGAATTGGCTTGTTGGCCAATTCCACAATTGCTACCAATGTGATTTTGTCAAAGGAAGAAAAATCTTCCTTCCTTAAAATATGGGATAGGGGACTGGACCCCACAAATCTCCCCCTCCAGTCCCATTCACCTGAAGGAGGGTACACTGGCTTCTAATTTGAGTGCATGCCGACAAGTTCTTTGCACGATTCGAACTTGTCTCTCGGTACCGCCTTGGTCAGCATATCTGCAGGATTTTCATTCGTGTGAATCTTCTTGACTTGGAACAATTCGCTTTCCAATTGCTCACGAATCCAATGATATCTGACATCGATGTGTTTTGTTCTCGCATGGTACATGGAGTTCTTGCTCAGGTCCTATTGCACTCTGACTGTCACAATAGACAACATACTCAATTTGCTGCAATCCAAGTTCTTGAAGGAATCTCTTGAGCCATATCATCTCTTTGCCAGCTTCAGTAGCCGCAATATACTCCGCTTCCGTTGTAGACAGTGCGACACACTTCTGCAACTTCGATTTCCATGATATAGCTCCCCCTGAAAAAGTAAACAAATATCCAGTAGTGAATTTTCTGTTATCAAGGTCACCTGCCATATCAGAATCTGTATAGCCCTTCAAAATTGGATTTGATCCTCCAAAACACAAGCATTCATTTGAGCTTCCTCTTAGATACCTGAGTATCCACTTCACAGCTTCCCAATGCTCTTTCCCTGGATTTTTGAGAAATCTGCTAACAACACTGACTGCATGAGCAATATCTGGTCGAGTGCATACCATTGCATACATTAAACTTCCGACGGCAGAGGAATAAGGAATCTTGTCCATTCTCTATTTTTCCTCTGTTGTTGTAGGACACATCTTTTTGCTCAATTTCAGATACCAGGAAGAGGTGTGCTAACCCACTTAGCACTCTTCATATTGAAGCGCTCTAGTACACGTTCTATGTACTTTTTCTGCGACAAATAAAGCTTCTTTTCATCTCTCGAACGAGTAATTCTCATGCCCAAAATCTGCTTAGCATGACCCAAGTCTTTCATTGCAAAAGACTTACTCAACTGTTTCTTCAACTCGTCAATCCTGGAAGCATTTTTGCCTACAATCAACATATCATCCACATATAGCAGAAGGATGATAAAGTCATCATCAGAAAATCTTTGTACAAACACACAGTGATCTAAAGAAGTCTTCTTGTAGCCTTGCTCCCCCATAACAGACTCAAACTTCTTGTACCACTGTCTGGGAGCTTGCTTCAATCCATATAGACTCTTCTTGAGTTTGCATACACGATTTTCTTTACCTTTTGCCTTGAAGCCCTCAGGTTGTTCCATATAAATCTCCTCTTCTAAGTCACCGTGAAGAAAAGCAGTCTTCACATCCATCTGCTCAATCTCTAAATCAAGACTAGTAGTCAAACCAAGAACTGTCCGAATGGAGGACATTTTCACGACAGGAGAAATATTTCGTCAAAGTCAATACCTTTCCTTTGACCAAATCCCTTAACAACCAATCTAGCTTTGTATCTGGGCTTCAAGCTGTGTTCTTCGGCTTTAACTTTGAACACCCATTTGTTCTTCAAAGCTCTCATGCCCTTAGGCAATTTCACCAACTCATAAGTATGGTTCTCACGCAGAGATTTCATCTCATCTTGCATGGCTTCAACCCATTGATCCTTGTGCTCATCTTCCATGGCCTCCTCATAACATTCAGGTTCTCCCTCATCAGTGAGTAATACATACTCATTAGGTGAATAACGGGAAGAAGAAACATGCTGTCTAGTAGACCTTCTAAGTGGAATATCTGACTCATCCACGACTTCATGAGTAGGAGCATCTACCTCATCAATAGCAGCATCATTATCATCATTAACATGCTGATCTGGAACATGATTCTGGGCATCACTATCGTCATCGAGCCCACCAACTTCATCAACATTTGTATGAGGGACTTGATCAAGATTAACTAAACCTTCAAAACTTGAAGATTTTATCTTCTCCGCTTTGTTAATATCTTCAATGGTTTGATCCTCCACGAAGATAACATCACGACTTCTTACGAGCTTTTTCTCAATTGGATCATATAGCCTGTAACCAAACTCATCAAGGCCATAACCAATGAAGATGCACTGCCTTGTCTTGGCAGTTAATTTTGACCTCTCATCTTTAGGCACATGTACAAAAGCTTTGCAACCAAACACTTTCAAGTGGTCATAGGAAACATCCTTGCTATACCAAACTCTGTTTGGAACATCACTTTGCAAAGCAACCGCAGGGGATAGATTAATAACATGTGCGGCGGTCAACAATGCCTCACCCCAAAAGGAATTCGGCAACTTTGCTTCAGAAAGTAAACATCTGACTCTTTCCATCAAGGTCCTGTTCATTCTCTCTGCTAAACCATTAAGTTGAGGAGTCTTAGGAGGAGTTTCTGGTGTCTGATACCCTGTTGCTTGCAGTATTCGTCAAACGGTCCACAATATTCACCACCGTTATCAGTACGAATACACTTCAGCTTCTTTCCAGTTTCTCTTTCAACTGAGGCCTGAAACTACTTAAAGACACCCAACACTTGGTCTTTAGTCTTTAAGACGTAGACCCAAAGTTTCCTTGAGCAATCATCAATAAAGGTAGCGAAGTAAAGTGCACCACCCAAAGTCCTTGTCTTCATTGGACCACATAAATCTGAATGCACCAACTCAAGCAACTCTGTCTTTCTTGAAGGAGGATGAGACTTGAAAGAAACTCTATTTTGTTTTCCAGCGAAGCAGTGCTCACACTTTTCTAATTTAGCACTTTCGAAATTTGACAATAATTTCTTTTTGGCCAGAACATTTAGTCCTTTCTCGCTAATGTGGCTAAGCCTCTTATGCCATAACGTTGAAGAGCTATTGCTCTCAACTGCATTCACCATATCAACACAGGTAGAGGCCGTAGTCCAATATAGACCACGACGCTTTTCGCCACGAGCCACAATCATGGAACCTTTAGTAAGCTTCCACTTTCCAGCACCATTGGTACTGACATATCCCTCATCATCCAAACACCAACAGAGATCAAGTGCAAACGAACATCAGGTGCATGCTTTACATTTTTTAAGACTAGTTTAGTTCCAGTACTAGTTTTCAAACAAATCGTTCCAACACCAGCCACCCTAGATACAGTCTCATTACCCATACTCAAAGTTCCAAAGTCACCCGGAGTATAGGATGAGAAAAATTCCTTCCTTGATGTCACATGAGATGCGGCACCACTGTCCACAACCCAGCTTGACTCATCACAAGCAATATTTATCAGATCCGCATCGAGGACAGTAACAAGATCTTCTGTAGTGACAGCGGCAACACGATTGCCATCTTCTTTCTTTTCCTCCTTATCTCTATTCTCTTTTTTCAAATTCCAGCAGAACTTCTTTGTGTGCCCTTTTTTCCCGCAATGATAGCACTCAATAACTTTAAGTCTGCTTCTGGATTTGCTTCTATGATGTTCTCTATTTTGAGAACCACGATTCTTGCCTCTCCCCCTAGTGTCAGTCACCAAGACATCTGATGAGGAGGAACCTTGAGATTTTCTTCTCATCTCTTCATTTAAAAGACTGCTCTTGGCAAGATCCATAGATATCACACCATTCGGAGCAGAATTTGATAATGAAGTTCTAATAATTTCCCAAGAATCTGGTAGGGAACCAAGTAGAAACAGGCCTTGAATTTCTTCATCAAAATTAATGCCCATAGCAGATAACTGGTTCATGATCCCCTGAAAAATATTCAGATGATCTGTCATTGCGGAACCATCGTGGTATTTTAAACCCAGCATTTGCTTTATCAAAAACATCTTGTTGTTATCAGTTTTCCGGGCATACAAATTTTCAAGATGCTCCCATAGGGTCCGAGCATGTGTCTCCCCAGAAATATGGTTCAACACATTATCGTCAACCCACTGTCTAATAAAGCCGCAAACCTGCCGATGCAACAAATTCCACTCTTCATCTGATTTATTATCAGGCTTTTTATTTGCAAAGACGGGTTGATGAAAATTCTTGACATAAAGCAAATCTTCCATTTTGCCCTTCCAAATGGCATAATTTACGCCACTCAAAGTAACCATTCTACTAGTGTTGGCTTCCATCGTTTATCACAAATACAAATACTATTTTATTTGAAGACCAAAGTAATTCTTTTCTGATGTGGAAGTTCAGACTGTGCTGCAACCACAGAGCATACTCAGACAGAACCTTGGTTCTGATACCACTTGTTGGGAATAAAATAGACCCGCAAAAATAATATTCATGGAATTAGTGATAAACGCGGAACACTAACGTATGGTTAAATTAGCAAGAATAAAATGCAGCAATAATGACACCAAGATTTTACGTGGAAACCCTTCTGAATAAGGGAAAAACCACGGCCAAGAGGAGCAGCTGATATCACTATAGCAAGGAATTTTACATTGTGTAGTAACGAGTACAAATACTCCTAAAACCACTACACCCTCAAAAGAAAAAAAACTCTTTTGATTTTTCCCACCTCACTACAATATCACTTACACTCTATTTTTCTTCACAGACTATTTTCTTACACAGTCTATGGTATACCTCACTTTGCTCTCACTCAGATGTATTGTCTGAGATTTTTGGTGTGTTACAAATGAACCATAAGCTGCCTATTTATAGGAATGAATTTTCTATGATGAGGTAAGCGCTTACATCACGACTAAGATGAGGTAAGCGCTTACATCACGACTATGTGAACAAAAGAATTGGCTTGTTGGCCAATTCCACAATTGCTACCAATGTGATTTTGTCAAAGGAAGAAAAATCTTCCTTCCTTAAAATATGGGATAGGGGACTGGACCCCACAGATGGATGAATCAGGTTGGAACATCCTCAGTCTATCCAACAACTCAAAGCGATGGTCCTTCCTCAAGTTTCGGTGCAGTTGATTACTATCGGTACGTCTATTTTTTTTTAACATCAATAGTGTTATTTGATGTGTAGTAGTTAAAACACCCTAATTTCTTATGTAGGGAGAATGTGGTGGTTGCACCAAATTATAGGCAAAGGCCTGCTATGGATGGTCTGGATTATCCGAATTATATAGTGACATCATCCAACGATAGTGAGGAAATACCTAATGCGGAAGAAAGTGACGATGAGATTGAGGCTGGAACTAATCCTCAACATCAAGTAGAATTGTTGCAAGACATGATGAATAGTCCGGCACACGAGGAGGAACTGAATTCACAGCAACCATTGAACAACAAGAGTCGACTCCGGTTCAGCCACAAATCCAATTTCAACAGCAAGAGTCGACCCCGATTCAGTGGCATTCCGATGAGATCCCCTATCTTGATCATCTTCAAGATCGCCCAGATGTTTTTGTATTTACTAGGGATGATGATCATATTCGGTGAAGTTTGTGGAAAGAGCCAGTGGATCTTTTAAAACAAAAGGCTCATATTGAAAAAGGGATGATTTTCAGCTTGAAAAAATCATTGCAAAGGGCTGTTAAGATTTATTGCATCCAGGGGATGAGAGAGTTTAAAGTTGACGATTCCACACGAAAACTTTGGCGATTGGTCTGCAAGCGAAAATATCAAGGCTGCGAATGGATGCTCCGTGGTAAGGAAACTGCTGAAAAGATGTGGACTATTTCAAAGTTCTACACAAAGCACACTTGTGATATGGGTGACCTACCAGATCATTGCAATCTAGATACTAATTTTATTGCGCGTGTATTAGTTGGCGACATTAGAGAAAACCCAAGGTATCCCCTTCGCCTAAGTTTATTTTATTTTTGGTGTTAATATAATGTTCCTCGTTGTTATATGCTGATATTTCAACTTTTTCAGGTTCCCTATTAAAGATTGTATTAGAGCCGTCCTGAAAGTATATAACAAAACTGTTACTAGGAGGAAGGCGTATCTTGGGCGTAGGCTTGCACATGAGATAGTTTTCGGCAATTGGGAGGGCTCTTTCAAGACGTTGCCGAGACACATGGCGGCTCTACAACACTTCAATCATGGTACTGTTGTTGAATGGAAGCTCAAATCGAAGCCTGGTGTGCCCGGTAATATTTTTGATTTTGTGTTTTGGGCCTTCAAACCATGCATTGATGGTTTTGCTCATTGTCGGCCTGTAATATCAATAGATGGAACACATGCGTACGAGAAGTATGACATAAAGCTGCTAATAGCAGTTGGAATGGATGCAAATGGAACTATATTCCCTCTAGCTTTTGCAATTGCAGCTAATGAGAGCATTAGTACGTGGGGTATGTTTTTGGACTACTTAAGGCAACACATTATTAAGGATCGCATGGGAATATGTGTGATATCAGACAGGCATGCTGGCATATTGCACAATATGTTCAATTCACCCTTTGCCTACCATCGTTATTGTTTAAGGCATTTGAAGGCAAACTTCCAAAAGGCATATCGAATCCCAACACTTTGCAATTGGATGTGGGCGGCTGCAACAGAGCATCAGGAGAAGAAGTTTAACCTGCAGATGGACATTATTAGGCGGGCGAATGAGAAAGCCTGCCACTGGTTGAATGCAATTGATAAAGACAAGTGGACATTACACCAGGATGAAGGTAGGCGATGGGGTATGCTGACAACAAACAACTCTGAGTTATTCAATGGTTTGTTGAAATCTGCACGGGGACTACCCATCACCGCAATGGTGAGAATGACATTTAAGCAGGTTGTGGAGCGGTTCATCAGTAGATCAAAAGAGGCCAAAGCACATGCAACATCAGGTCTAAGATGGATGCCAATACCATCAAAACTGTTCGAGTACCACAAATATAAGGCTCAGAAACATGACCGGATGGAGTACAACTCTGCAGAGCGCATATTTGAACTCACAACAAGTGTGCACCAAGGTAAATGAGGTAACATCCACACAATTTGTGAGATTCCAAGAACATGCACATGCAGCAAGTGGCAATCATATCACATGCCATGTTCTCATGCCTTCAAGTGTTTTATCGCAATGGGAAAGAACGCCTCCCCGTACATGGCTGAGGAATATACCGTTAAAAATTATGCAAGAACGTATGCTGGAAGGTTCTACCCACTTGGTAGTGAGAGTTATTGGCCACCGGATCCATTTTCAATGGTTGCAAATAAAGCATTTATCCGTAAATTCAGAAAGAATGCATACTCGCGTATTCATAATGAAATGGATGTTCCACCGGGGAGATACACTCGAAAATGCTCATTTTGCAATTATGTTGGTCATGATAAGCGCAAGTGTCCCTTACGACATGGTGGTCAAACTACATCTCGCAGTGGAAGTACCTCTCGTGGTGGAGGAAACTTTCGTGGTGGAAGTACCTCTAGTGGTGGTGGCACATCTCGCGATGGTGGCACATCTCGCGGTGGTGGCGGAAGATCAACTCAAGGGCATTAATTGATGAATGTTTTTTAAGTTTTTTTCTTACTTTGATGATTGTATTTTAAAAAGTTTGGGTTTCTTATTAATGAACAAGTTTAAGTATTTTCATCTACTCAAGGTTATGAATGATGCAATTTAATTAAGTTTTTTTTATATGAATGCTGTCATTTTGATTAACTTTTAATTAATTATTAATGAACAAGTTTAAGTATTCGTTAAGAACTTTAAGCTAATGTCACCGAGCCTTCAAACGAAAATGGCGTTCGAGCACTTTTCAACCACTAAAACAGCCATCCGAACTTTTGTGTATCTTTGATGTATTGATCCTACCTTATTAATCGCACAAAAATAAGTATGGTTCTATATAAAATATTAAAGTTTCGGGGTCCCGAAGCATGATCAATCTATGGTCAAAATACGTTAAAAAGTGTAATGAAAGAAGGGTTAACCAAAAGGGCCGAAAAAAAAAAAGGGACACTATTTACTGCGCTATAGTAGTTAACGGAGCCGTCCCCATTAATTGCTTTACCGCAGATTAATGCGCTAAAGGTAGTTTGGTAATATTTTTTTTATTGAGGTATTTTGGTTCAAAATATTTTTTTTTGGGCATTTTGGTTCCGGACTCTAAAAAGAAGCAACATGACACGCGCCCTCGGTTATAGGCGCTCTCCAATTTCACGTAACATAAGCTACATCTCTCTCTTTCTCAATTTCCTTTTTCCCTTTTTTCTTTTTCAAAATTAAATAACACAAATTCCCTGTAATTTTTCCTTCTTCTTTTCTTTAGATCTCAGAATATAAATCCATAAAAAATCTCATATCTTTTTTTTTTCCCCTTTTGGTGTAAAAAAAAAAATGGCTTCAATTTCTTCAAGTCCTAGAAGTGTAGAAGAGATCTATAAAGATTATAGTTCTCGTCGTGCTGGAATAGTTCGTGCTTTAACTTATGGTATATCTTAATTTATTTTCATGCACACTTTAACCCTTCTTCCTTTTGTTTTTTAATCTTTTTTACCCATTTGGTTTGTAATTCTTGATTTTCTTGATTAATTGAGTGTTAATTTGTTGTTTTTTTTTTTTTTTTTTGTGTTTTTTCAGATGTGGATGAATTTTATAATCTTTGTGATCCAGGTAATTTTTTAGTTTAATTTACTTTGTGGGTTTGTTGTAGATCGTGGATTTATTGCTCTTTGTTGCAGTTAAAAAAGTTGACATTTTTGATAGTTTTAGTTTTGGATGTAAAAAAAGTGATATGGTTAATGTGAATATTTGATGCTAAATCAATGAGCTTTCTATTGGGTTATTTCTGCAACTTCTACTGTTTGAAATATTTCAGTTTTTTTTTTTTTTAATTATAAATTGGCTGCATGTGCTTGACTGACCAGACACTATTGGCAAGTAAAAAAAAGCAAGATAATTGGTTCTCTTGGAAAAATCATATTTTTAGGGCCCGTTTGGACATGGATAATTTTCACTTTTCTGGAATTTTACACTGGAATCATGTTTGGACATAGAATTGTTACAATAGTCTGGAATTCGAAAAACTTCAAATACCTATTTTCACATTTTAACTCCAAATCACTCACAAAAATGCAACATTTTTTGAAGTTGTATTCATGTCCAAACACAACTCCAGTTTCCAAATACCATTTTTATTAACTTTTTTCCAGATACTACTTTTTTCAAATTTCACATTTTTAACGTCCAAACGCGTCGCCACTGACGTTCTCCAAACTTTCTCGGGAAAATTGGTTCTATTAGACAAAACATGTTTTTCAGAACATTCTTAACAAGGAGAATTCGAACAAAATGAAATCTTTGTATAAAGAAAATTTTAACTAGACCTGTTGTGACTTGTCTTGACTTTTTTTTTCTTTTTCTTAAAATGTGTTAAACTACTTGGGTGTAGAGAAGGAAAATTTGTGTCTGTATGGACATCCAAATGAAACTTGGGAAGTGAACCTTCCTGCGGAGGAAGTTCCACCTGAGCTGCCAGAGCCAGCACTTGGGATAAATTTTGCGAGGGATGGAATGAATCGTAGAGATTGGCTTTCCCTTGTTGCTGTTCACAGTGATTGTTGGTTGCTTTCTGTGTCTTTCTACTTTGGAGCTCGTCTTAACCGAAATGAAAGGTACTCTTTTGTTTGTTATTACCCCCACTTTCCCAATTTATGTGAACGTGTTTGATTGGGCACGGAGTTTAAGAAATGATGGAAGACTTTTGAAACCGGTGGTCTAAAATAAGCTATAGATATTTGTGTGGCTATAACTCAACTCATTAAGGGTATAATAGATACTCCCTCCGTCCCATTCCCATATTACTTGGTTACTTTCCTTTTTGCACGCTCCTTAAGAAATCATAAATAAAAGATGTATGTTACTACCTTACTCCTATTTCTCTCCAATAAATACATTCTAATTAATATTGACTATTTGCAAGAATAGTCATGTGACCAGGAGGTCACGGGTTCGAGCCGTGGAAACAGCCTGCAGAAATGCAAGGTAAGGCTGCGTACAATAGACCCTTGTGGTCCGGCCCTTCCTCAGACCCCGCGCATAGCGGGAGCTTAGTGCATCGGGCTACCCTTTTATTGACTATTTGCAAGAACATTTAATATTAAGGGTAAGATCAGAAAGATTTAATTAATTTTATCTTGGTTTTGTAAATGCACAAGTAATTTGAGACATATATTTTTAGTAATGTGGCCAAGTAATATGGGACGGAGGGAGTATTGTATAAGTTAAAATGTTACTAGATATAGAAAGGTGTCGTATTGTTTGAGACTGCCTAAAAAGGAAAGTGTGTCACTTAAATTGGGATGGAGGGACTTAATAAGATAAAGCAGCATATATAGAATTGGAAGCATTATAAGAAAATGTGGGATCTCTCTCCACTGTTTCGCTTGTGTAGCTCATTGATATTTTCAGAACTCTAAATAGAGTCGATGCTGAGTTCGTTTTCACTAGTCACCTTTCTCTCCCTTCCTGTACGTGGTTCCTGCTATGATTTTAGTGTTTCATGAGAAAAGGGGATAACTTCCTCTTTGTATGTAAAGTTGCTAATTGGCTATAATTTGAACTTTCTAGTTGTTGAGCAAGGCAATTTCAATGTCCCAAATAAGCCATTCTAAGCATTGGAGTCACTAATTATCTTGAATTTGTTCCACTTCTCTGGCTTCATTGATAGAAATCGACAAAGAACATCTTGTACATCTCATCAAACACTTTTTCCTTTTTGGATTACTAAATTTAAGGAAAATGGTAGGACGAAGATGGCTTTATTTTTTGTTACAACTTCATAGATAAATCTCGTGAGAGAAAAGTAGTTTTCTGCAGTCAATGTGTCTTAATTGTCTAATGGAGGTGAAGCTTTAAGAAAGAGATATCAAAATGAAGCAGCTAGCACACCAAACCAAGATCAACACAATGTCCCAATTGGGTTGCATCTCACAATTAGTCTAGATTTCTGTGGAATACAGAAAAGCAGAACTTGTCCGGGGATTCTATAGTATTTGATATTGGCTCTTAATAGGGAAAATGAATTTGCAGGGTAGATCCTTAATTCTTGTAGCTGATATTATTGGAATACATACATTTGGGAACACACAAAATGAGTTATTTGAACTATATTTAATCAAGAAACAATATTGTTGCTGTTTTCACCTTACAGTAAATGTATGTGCTGGAGTACTATGTAATTCTGCCTATGTTGTGATGTGTGTTGGAAGGGCCTGATCATAGCATTTCTTGGCATTTATAGTGCATTTGCTATGAGGAAAATTTGCACGGGGGAGGCCTGGTTAATCTCTTTTCAGTTATAGATGGAATGTTGGATAGCTGTGGATTGTTAAGACTGTCATTAAATGGTAACCGTCTTTGGTTTAAGCAAATAATGCTCTGTGCTATAAGCGACACATACAAGTTTCTTCAAGATTCCTCAAAGCGACAGACGTTACTTTAGAATGAATAGCCACTTTCAGGGATGACAAATATATAGAAAAGAAAGAAGACTATTCGTAATAGGTCCTTTTCTGAACATGTGTTTCTGTTAGTAATTCAAAATTTCAATTTCAAAATTTAAATAAAATTAAAACCTGTTCAGAAATAAAACCGAAAATAAATAGTCTTTATTTGAAGGTCTGACTTGACTCGCGCCCAAGCCCAAAGTCTAAGTCTTTTAACACACACACACACACACATACATATTCAAGTATTATGTATATATTACACGTACAAGTATACTTGGCATAGGTTGTGATAGTGAGAGTACGATGTGTGTAGCTCACAATAAGATTCATAATGGAAAACAAGACATATAAGCTTAAGACATATGTGTGTGTGTATATATACACACACACACACCCACCCACCCACCCATACATACATATTCAAGTATTATGTATATATTACACGTACAAGGATACTTGGCATAGGTTGTGATAGTGAGGCTACGATGTGTGTAACTCACAATAAGATTCATAATGGAAAACAAGACATATAAGCTTAAGACATGCTTATACAAGTGGAATTATAGTTATAGTGTATGTGAGATCAAGCAAGAACTTGGTTGATCCACTTATGAAAGCATTAAAAAGAGGTGCAGTACAAATACATCGTGAAGGAATGACCCTTAAACTAAACTCAAGTAATGGGAACCTAACTTTGAGTTGGTATACACTCTAACAATACAAGTTCAACGAGTAATAGCAAGTTAGTTTGTGTTGTTAAAGCACTGATCTCCAGTAGAGAATCTAATTCCAGTGTACTGTATACTGTTATATAATAGTGTTATCAAAAGCGAAAAGTGCAAAAAAGCTCTAAGGTCCTTTGGGGCTTTAAGCGCAAAGCGGTAATAAAGGGTGGGCTTTAATGAAAATGGAGAAAAAATACAAATATGTATGTCTAGTCCAAAATTAATAATCATAAGCCTGAATAAAAAATATGTGGACAAAGAAACTGAACAAAAATTACAATAAAATGAAATATCTATTGTTTAATGTCGCATCTTCATGATTACGCTCATCGGCAAGGAAAATTATGCCTTAGAGCCTTGATAATGGCATTGAAGTGCCCCTAAAGCGAGGCGAAGTGCTCACCATGTTTTGCGCCTCGCTTTAGGACTTAAGCGCACCTTTGATAACACTGTTATATAAAGAGTTACAAAGTTGTTAAATGCCTATTCTAACAGGGGTATACAATGACAAACTTCATAGTGCAAATTGTTACGAGGAGAGGTTGATTTAATCCTTAATGGAATTAGTAAGTGTCTGAAGTAACTGGGACACAATGTTTAGTTCTACCTATATGAATATTGAAGTGGTGCCGCTTCAGACAAGATCTAGAGGGTTTGTCTTGCAAATATTCATGAAATCAGGATTAGTAGCACATGGGCGACAAAGTGCTAAAACAAGTTATGGTTTGCTTAGACGCTTTAATAATGTCACGTGTGAGACTTTTGGTTTTACATAAAGGATTCATAATTGCGCTTCAAATCTTAGGATACCATCAAGTTCGTCTAACTTTAAAGTATTTATAATAATATAAAGTTCAAATCTACATAAGATCTTTTTTGATATGCAGGATATTATGTATGACGGTACAAACTAGTGGGAGATTGTTGAATAGTTTGTAACAGTTGGGGGAAAATAGAAAGTTCCACATCAGTGGAGACTTGAGTGATTTGAGGGTATAAAGTATATAGCACACCAGGTGTACTTAAATAAGTAAATCTCACCGACCCGCCCAAGTCCAACTCTATGATACACACACACACACACACGGACTTGGGCCGGTCAGATCGGACCTTCAAATAAAGACTATTTACTTTCAATTCTATTTCTGTAACAGATTTGAATTTTATTTAAATTTTGAATTATCAACTGAAAAACCCGTACAGTAAAAGACGCCTCTTACGAATAGTCTTCTTTCAAAGTGGCTATTCATTCTGCTGTAACATTTTTGGCTTTGAGGAACAACAACAACAACATACACAGTGTAATCCCACAAGTGGGATCTGGGGAGGGTAGGATGTACACATTCCTTATCCCTATAGAATTGTCTGTCTCCTCTATAGAATATACATGCAATAATTCCTCAAGGACAGTGAATTTATTTACGCCTCAGTTTTCTTCTTCCGTTTCTGTTCTCCTATTTTCTAACGGTTATAACATTTTTCTTGATTACATGTAACTCAATGTTCATGTACCACCCTTTCAAAGTTGGTTATACGAGTTCTGAAGTCCATTTTTTGCAACTCTCCATCTATTAAGTACACAGATTTACTGCATAGCGCTTCTTTATGTGTTCTATTTACCTTCTGTGAGTACCATAGATTCACCGACTTAAGCCATGATTTGAAGTAGTTAAATCTTTTTATCTTCTTAGATATGTCTTCAAGCATAGAATTTCATTGGGAAACTATTTATGTTGTGAATGTGTGGTGT
Organism: Lycium barbarum; assembly: GCF_019175385.1. NCBI lineage: Eukaryota > Viridiplantae > Streptophyta > Magnoliopsida > Solanales > Solanaceae > Lycium > Lycium barbarum. The sequence goes on from NC_083339.1 coordinate 23,773,339, forward strand.
GGTGTAATGTATTTCCAGTTTAGTTTTTTGTTTGCTAAGACATCTATCTATTCTTCAATGGCTTGCCCCTGGATTTCTGAAGTGTTGACCATTCTATTAAAGTTGTATATTGCTTCTGTGGATGTTAGACATGTGAAGTGGAGGAACCTTTACAGTTACGCAACTTAAACATGCAAAAGCTTTGGAGTCTGCCCTTTGCGGCTGTCTACTTCCTCTCCTTTGGTCTAGGGTCTATAGACTTAACTAGCCGCCACATTACCTTTATTTAGATGTTGGAAATACATTATGTTTTCTGGTTTGATATTTCGTCTGGTTCCACTTTCTTTAGGGGACAGCCGCTGTGGTGCTAATAACAAACCTTAAGATAATTTGCTCTTCTGCATTTCTAGTAATAATGAACATGCATTTGCAGACTGAAAAAAAGGGCAGCCCGGTGCACGAATCATCAGGCGTTCACGCAGGGTCTGGGTAGGGGTTGCACCCAAGGGGGTGTGATAGAGATAAAAAGAATGTTGAGGATGTTATCACATGTTTGTCAAGACGCTCTCTTCTATAGTTTACTCTTCTTGGAAGGAAAACGTTGCAAATTGGTCCATCCCTTGTTTTTTATTTTAGTATTTTTCTGATCCATCTGTTCTCGGGCATTACATTAGATTCAAAATTCAGTGGCAGCACTTTTTTATTTTGGGTATAACCATCTGGTATCCAAAACTCACTGGCCCAACTAATCCAGATTCGCGCCACGTAAGGCCCAGATAAGGAGGAAGCGCTTCCTACTAGGGGCAACGTTTATTACTCCCTCCGTTTCAATTTGTTTGTTTTAGTTTGACTTGGCACGGAGTTTAAGAAAGTAAAAGACTTTTGAATATTGTGGTCTTAAACTAAAAATATGTATAACGTATCAAAATGCCCTTTAATCTCGTAGTCTTAAACAAGTAATGTGGGATGTTGAAATTAAATTTTCCAAATTAGGAAAGAGGCATTCTTTTTTAAATAGACTAAAAAGGGAAGGATGACAAACAAATTGAATCAGAGGGAGTACTTTTTTATCCTCCTCTTTCACTAATTCATTATCTTTTTCTATGGTGGATGTATGGAAGCTTGTAAGAGGCGAAAAGAATCACAGTATAGTTTCACTTTACTGGCAATTTGTGAACAACCTTCTGATTTGGTTCTTTATAACTTTTGCCTGGGAAGTCTCCACTTTGTGGTGTAACATTCCTGCGAGAAAGTCCTTGTTATCTTGACTTCCCGTACTTATTGTACAGGAAGCGTCTATTCAGCTTAATCAATGATGTGCCCACTGTCTTTGAAGTTGTGACAGAAAGAAAGCCAATTAAAGATAAGCCCAGTGCAGATAGTGGGAGCAGATCACGTGGTAGTAGCATAAAGGTAGGGAAAACATCCAAGCAATTATGTTATCTTCCCTTTAATTTGTTGTTCAGTAACACCATGATACTCTTATCGAGTTTCTTTAGTTTCTCCTCAGTATGTCATGATCTACTATTTATGTGTTTGCTCTCTCTCTCCGTCATTGCTAAATGACAATTTTCCCCGGGTGTGTGCAGAGATCTAGTGATGGTCAGGCCAAAGCACCCCAAAGCACCCCAAAGGTGGCAGATGAAAGTTACGAGGAGGATGAAGAACACGGGGAAACACTCTGTGGAAGCTGTGGTGGGAATTACAGTGCTGATGAATTTTGGATTGGTTGCGACATTTGTGAGAAGTGGTACCATGGCAAGTGTGTTAAGATAACACCTGCTAAAGCTGAGAGTATAAAGCAATACAAATGCCCGTCTTGTACCTTGAAGCGGCCCAGACAGTAGGGGGAGAGCGAGCGGGGTCATAAATCTTTTTCTGGCATTAACAGAGTAGTACAGCAATATTACCCTTGTAATGGACATGCTAGCTATTGTAATTTTTCTTTACCTATATATGCTCAAAAAGGGGATGAAGTTTCTCTTCTTTCCTTAATCCATCTCCAGATATTTAACACAATCCCAATATATAAAAGGTCTGTTGATTTACTCTACTTTCTTTGTCATGTTGAATGCTTCACAGTTATTTGTCAAAGAATTTCATAGTTTGTGTACTTTATTTTGATGGTTCCATAGTAATGCAATTGCATTATGTTGACTATATGCGTTTACAGGTATAACGTCCAAAGAAAGACCTGATTACTTCGATAACTCGTCTGTTAATATTTTATTAATGTTGTGCTATTTGGATTTAGCCAACAGTATGAACCAAAACATGAAAATAGAGAATAAAAGCTGGCTTGTAGCTGCCTATTGTATGCCTTATTTTGTCTTGTACACTCAAAATTTAAGGCAAGTTTCAGACAATTCCAAAAGAGAAGTGACAATTTCCGCTACTATTATTAGCTCGTTATTGCTTATGAGTTTTAGTTCTCTTCACCAAATGATTATAAAAACCAAGTTGTGTATAAGAAGTTGGGACTCTTTTTCACTTGGATTGTTCCGAAAATTTATCGGCATGCTACCTACCCTATTTCCATAGGATCCATCAACTTATTAACACTACCTTGGCAACAGCTTTACTTAAAGTCTTCTTTCTTTGTCTATAAGGTTTGCATAGTTCTCTGCAATGCCTGGAAAATTCAGAGAGCTGCCAAGTTCCGATATGGGTTCGAATCGTTCTGATTGTTCATCAAAGGAGAGGCTGAAATGGACTCAAGAACTTCATGATCTGTTTGAGAAGGCAGTTAGTCAGCTCGGAGGTCCAGGAAGTAAGTGATCATTATTGAAGCATGTCATCAGCTTATCTAAAAGCTTTAACAGTCAAAGAGACCTCAACTTTATTTATTTAATTACGTTTTGGACATCGCCTCTCACGTGTAGGCCTGATTGTTTTTCATAGGCCAAGAACGTGAAAATTCTTTTGATAATGAGTAACAATGGGATTCACTTTTATTTAATTAATTATGTCTTTGACATCTTCACGTGCGGGCCTGATTCATTTTCATGAGCCAAACATGTCAAGATTCTTTTTGGTAATAGGTGGAAATGAGGCTCAGCTCACTATTACCCTACTTATTTATGTCATAAAAACGCTGTCTCACGTGCGGGCAAGTACGATTCTCTTTCATGAGTCAAACACGTGAAAATTCTTTATGTATTCAACAATTTCCCCGTTGAATTTGAAATGCTTTTTACCATATAATTACCTCACCTCCTTTTCTCATTTTCTTCAAAAACTATATTCGCTTGCCGCAGGAGCAACACCGAAAGGAATTTTGAAGGTTATGGGGATTCCTGGTCTCACAATCTTCCATGTGAAAAGCCACCTGCAGGTTTTCTTATATCCCTTGTGATGATTTCTTTCATTTGTGTGTATCATTTCTACATTTGGTGTGTTAACATCTCTCTTTCTTATATCCCTTGCGATGGTATAGATCTTTCATGTGTGTAGGCATTTCTTATATTCTGAGTTACTAGTTGATATAGGTTCAAAACTAATATTTATGTGTATATCATATGCTGATAATGAGAAAAGGAGGTGAGGTAATTATCATATGCTGATAATGATGGGTTCAATTGGTCTCGCTCCCAACACTCTAGGGTCCGTCTTGAGTTCATGATGGTGATCAAGGCCGGAGCTAGAGTTCTAGCTATCGGATTCGGCAGAACCTATAGAGCTTTGGCCAAAATTCAATATTTGTGTTAGGAAATTCACTTAATATGGTCTAAATAACCCAATAAACTGTATTTTCTAGATTCCAGAACTCATAAACTCACGATTCTAGATCCGTCTCTGTCGGCAGGGGCGGATCTAGAAGCCCCACTTTGAGTTCACGTGAACCCAATAAGTTTTACCCATAGCTTGTATATATATTAAGAAATCTACTAGACATTTATAAATATTTTGATTGTGAACTCAATTATTATTGTAGTATTAACTTGAGATCGCTGTAGAAACTCATAAATTTCAAATTCTGAATCCGCCTTTGTGATGATTATAAAGGGTCTTACATTTTGGTCTTTTCTCTGTTTCGCTAACTTGGATGCCTGAAATGCAACTTAGTACTTCCAATCTGCAACGAGATTTTTGTTTTCATTTGAGACCAAGTCATGAATATATGCATTAAAAAGGTCAAGTACTTGCCTTATATTTATTCATTCCTTATTTTTCTCTCGATTTGCAACAGAAATATCGTATGTCAAAATTTGTACGCGAAGATCCTGTTAGTAAGTCAATCTTTTTTCTTTTACTTTTTTTTTTTTTTTGAAAAAAATTTCCATTGTTTCTATGCAAGTTATATTACTAACACATACTACTAAGTTCTATTTCTGTCGTCTGGCTTTTCATTTTCTAACATATAGTTGGCAAGTTCGAAAGGAGAAGCATATCAGAAATTTTGCCAAACTTCAGTGCAACAGCGTGAGTTACTACTTCATTCCTTATAATCAGTTATACCAACTATATATATACAGAAACAACGTGAAAAATTACATTTACATGGTATTTGACATGTGATAGTTAGTATTCTGCCGTACATTCAAGTCACCAGTCTAACTAACCATGAACAATACCTGTAATTATCTTTTAAGTAATCAGGTAAAAATTCTTTTACACTATCAGCGCATAGAAGTTAAGCGCATAGAAGTTAAACTGAATATCAATCTATATAGGGGCACTCAGCTTAATGAAGCATTGCAAATGCATATGGATGCACACAATCGATTAAGCGATCATAATGAGGTAAACTAATTAACCTTATAATAAGCCTTTAATGATTTTCATCCATGTTTAGCAAGTTATTAAGATCATATGTTTTTGTTTTAAAGGTTCAAAGGAACTTGAAGATGAAACTTGAAGCACAAGGAAGATTTCTAGACCGAATAATGGAAGAACAAAAAGCCCGCGCCTCAGGTTCTAGGCTAAGCTGCAAGTCCTATTCATATTCACCCATGTCATTACCATCTCTGTGTGAGGAATCTGAATCAAACGTTAAAGAACTTGAGGTTGAATATGATTCTGAGGTTGATAGGTCTGTCGATCCTGGTTGTCAAGCACGAAAAAGGACTCGATTCGAGGAAGAATATGCATTAGATCATCGATATAATAGCACTAATCTTGCATATTCACCGGAAGAATTACAATGGAGTACTCTTGCAACTTACCAGTCACCACATTTGTATGCTTTATATGATTCTCTTATTTAATCAACTTGGTGAAATATGTTGAACATAAAGGGTTAATATATTTAAGTGAAAAAGAAGTGTGTTAGGACAAATATTAGTATTTACTGTAAAATAAAACCACATATTTGCGTGATACGTTATGTAATCTTGATTATTAAGTTCTTAGAATATTAATCATCCGGATGGAGTATGGTTCGTCCCTCATGCCAATTTACTGACGAATTATGATACCAGCATGTTCACTTTTTTTTTTTTTTTTTTTTTTTTTTTTTTTTGTGCCTTCAGGATTCTCGTTCATTTCTTGGGGGTTTGTTCAGTTAAAATTCCTCATTCCTATTATTGATTTTAGATTTGCACCTACACACAACAGGGGGTGAACATGTTTTGATTGAGTTCAAGTGTTCGATTGAAGTTTCATAGATTAAGTAAGGGGGCCTGGATGTTAAAACCGAACAAGTAGAGGCGCCAATCAGGCTATTATGTCTTAAAGGTTTATTTGTTGATTGCTTCAAAGGTTGATGCAGCTAATTAATTGCTTCAATGATATCGAATAATGATCAATTGAAACAAGAACACAGTGAAATCCTTCCTATTTTTGATAACTAGGTCATAATGCTAAAAAGATTCTGGTAAAGTTAAAATAGAGTCCAAACTATTTTCCTTATTTATTATTTTAAAATTTAAAAGTAGAAATAATTGACACTTACCTATAATAAGTTTTAAAGTACTTGTTCGCCTGTAAATTTTTTTCCACCGGCGGTATATATTAGTTAAGCTTCTTTTTTAATGTTGCAAACTCGCTCTTATGTTGATTAAGCTATTTAATAGTTTAAACAAATCTCAAATATCTATATCTATATATAATATAAAGCTATGCATAAACAAGGAGATGTAACACCTCTCTATGGCCTCCATTGATATTTATCTTTTTTCTCAAATTTTTGGCATTTTCTCCTTATATGATGTCTAGAAAATCTGATTTTTTTTTATTAAATACACCTTATTTATTCATTCCTTATTATTAAGAGTATCATTGATTTAATTTGTACCCAGCCGTCCTACCTTGGTAGGAGTAAGGTCTGCGTACACTCTACCCTCCCCAGACCCCACGTTGTGAGATTTCACTGGGTTGTTGTTGTTGTCGTCCTTTCACCACTCCTCATGAGTATTAACTTATTGTCTCCTTTTGAATACCCGCATTTCATCTCCAATAATATCTCATTACTTTAATCATTAGTAACAATATGATAGCAGCAATTAGACCCATTAAAAAAAAAAATCAAAGCTTCAAACCTATAAATACAACGCCAGTAGCAATCGCTTTGAAGCATACAATCCTCTTCAAAGGATTAGCAAGAAGATAGGGAAAAAAAGTCATGCAACTTAGCAGTCCGCTCTCGAAGTAAATATATGAAAATGAGCTATCGATAAAAGACTGCAAGAAAGTTAGAGATGAGTTTGATCAGGTAGCGGAGAAGAGTGTATCTAAAATTCCATGGACATTTTTTGTTCTCGTACTTTATATTCAATAAAGTTAACAAAAGAGCTTATAGAGTTCTAGAATCTCTTCCTCTTCTTCTCTTTTTGTAAGGACTCCTTTGTATAATACTATCTATGATAAATTTATAGGATGTATATGGATGTATTGGGATGGTAAGAAAATATAAAAGAAAGAGGAAGAAAATTTTGCACAAAATTTGGAGTAAAATGGGGATTCCGTCATATACGCCAACTTGTGGCCAAGATTTGTATTTTATTAATTGAGTACTAATTCTTACTATTACTTAATTTGTTGCTTTTCAATTTGCCTTTTTATTCTTTTATTCTTAGATTAAGGAAATCGTTGAAGACAATTATATTTAATTTACGACATATATTAAATGTGCAAAAATATATTACCTACATATATACATTTACAACAAAATGGTATAATAGCAAAACAAGTTCATGTAGAATTAAGAATTTAGTGAAGTTTAATATAATGATGAAAGCTAGAGAACAACATTTTTTAATTTTTTGTTAGAAAGAATATTTTTTATGTGAAGAAATAATTAGTGTGATGTTGTTATCAAGGCGGATGCAAACACGCAGAGCACTGTTTGAGATATAATGAAACAAACAACGCTCCGGATTTGCGATAAAGCCAGATCACCTGCTTCGCGAACAGGTAAGCTCCATTCTATGTGTTAATATGAATTCACAGAAGTATCAAATTTGAATCCATAATCTAACAATACAATGAGTACAATCCTAAGAATTTTAAAAGTTGAACCCGTTAAAAATAAATTTTGGATCCGTCTCTGACTGTTATGGTACTTTAGTTTTTCAAAAGATTATGTTATTATTTTAATTTTTTCTTTATTTTTGAAATATAAATTCTATTGTTGCAAATAAAAATTGATTATTTAATTTGAATGTTCAAGAATAAGAAAAAAATTATTTAACTTAACGTGAAGTTTTTTTATAACCGCGCGAAGCGTGAACCAATTTACTAGTCAAAATACAAATTGAACACTTCACAACCATCTGCCTCCATTGAGAAAAATTTGAGGAAACTTTACTTGTGTGGATCTCATCCCGGAATTTACATCCTATTCTAAGTAAACTTTTTACTCGACCATGAACTGACCATAACCTATACAATAAATAAATCATACATTATAACCCATAAAATTAATTATTTAATATCCCCGGCCCCTTAAAGAAACTTCTTTTAATTGTTTAATGTTGGTTCCTATTGTTAATTAATTAATAGGTAAAATTAACAAAATGACTACCTTTCGGTAGTTTCCTATCATTTATAGTTACTTTTTAAAAATTATCATTTGTAGCTATGTTTTCTCAAATTAAGATATTTTTTCGGATGTATTTGATGCTTATAAATACATAGTAACACAGTAAAAAATAAAACATATCCCTTTATTTAAGGCCATAACGGTGGGATCAATTAATTAGCTATTAATTGGTATTTTTTTACCATACCCTTCCACAAAATCAGATTTTAGATTACCTTTCCATAACCATTTTCTATTCCTCCATCCAATCTTCAACATTCAAACATAAAAAATCAAACATTCAAAATTTGAAAACATTCAACAACCAATATATTTGAAGTTTTCAATATTGATTTCGTTCTTGATTTACCCATGTATTTGATAGCATAACCAATGTATTTGAAGTTTCTAATCAAACCCCATGTATTTTATATTAAATCTCATGTATTTGTGTGAGTAACAATTTGCATCACCCATGTATTTTAGCGGTAATGTATTTGAAGTTTTCAATATTGATTTCGTTTTGATTTACACATGTATTTGATAGCATAAGCAATGTATTTGAAGTTACCAATCAAACCCCATGTATTTTTATATTAAATCTCATGTATTTGTATGAGTAACAATTTGCATCACACATGTATTTGATGAATTAATTTGAACAAAATACACAAATACATAGAAAACTTACAATGTATTTTCGTCACTCATGTATTTGAAACTAGATGAACTGATGGAATTAATTTGAACAAAATACACAAAAATATAGAAAAACTTACATAAATACACCACCAACCACAACAATTGGTAGCTATATCATAGAACATACACAAATACATATATTTTTCATCTTCTCAAAACCCTAAAAAACCCTAGATCACCAAAAAAACCCTAGCCACAGATCAAATGCAACTCCGTCCAAATTTATGAGCACTGGTCCACAGCCCAAAAGTCTTGGCATTTACAGCTACAACTTGCCCACAATGGGAGATAAGCCCACAACTATAATGAATGATCATTCTAGTTGGAACATCATTCATATACAAATGAAAATGGAAAGGTTAATTGCCTTCTTATGTTTAATTTGTCCACAAAGCTTGAAATCATGGAAACTAAAATTTTTTTGAGAGAGGGGCGGCCGCCACCCGTGGTGGTGGTGGTGGTTGATAGAAGGAGAGAGAATTTTTTAGGGATTTGAGAAATGAAAAATCTGAAATGGGTAGTGAGTGAGAATAGAGAAAGTCAAAAATTTATGAAAAAGGAGAGAGAATGGTAATGTATATTAAGTGATTAATATTGTTACCATTAAAAGGGGGATATGGGATTGGGGGTGTTAAATTTTAGGTGTATTTGTGCACCAGTAACTAAAAGTTACTGTGTAGCTATATTAGTTAAATTCAAAAAAGTATGTAGTTATTATTAGTAATTAAAACAAAAGGTAGTTAATATCACTAATTATGTACTAAAAGTAGCTATAACACGTAATTTTTCCTAATTAATTATGCATACTCAATACATTGGGTCTAGTAAGTGTATTGGACTAAATTCGTATAATTCAACTGGACCAGTACCATGATGACATGTGGCAAGGAACATGAGTCATGTATGAGTCAACATGTTGCTTTCTCGGAGAAAGGTCTTTAGTAACGGAAGCGTATCCGGTTCTGGAAGACCGTGGGAATAGCTCCGGAAGAGAGACCAACGGTCTACCGTTACGAATCAGGTTCTACGCCTTCCATGAGACGTAATTGGCTTTATTGTCCTCTTTATTGCTCATCATTATTAAGACATTAAAACTCATTATTAGCAGGGCACGATTCATGGAACGTGTACCCCAAACTTCATGTATAAATAGGACTTGTCATCCCATTGTAAAGGACACGAAATTCAAGAGGAATACTGTTACGATACGTTTTTGACCTTGCCGTAAGAACGTTCATAACTTGGCTATTTGTGTGAAAACAGAGTCACCAACTAATTTTTATGGAATTAGGAAACCATTCTTTGAAAAGAAATTACTAAACCTTATTTTTGAAAACCAAAGAAAGGGTAAGGGTTCTGATGATTCCTCGAGGAAGGTGTTAAGCACCCCAAGAAATCTACAAATGCGGTTACTAGCGGGTTTAAACATATTTGCGGATAAAATAGTAACTTATATATATAAAAAAAAAAGATTCTATATAAGGGTTCAAATTATTCCAAAGGGAAGGTGTTAAGCATCCTTCAAAATCCACAAAATGTGGTTCCCGGCTAGACCATTTTAACTATACGAGAGATATGCATAAATGATTGATTCTTATATATATTCACAAAAAATATAAAGAGCAATCAACATGAATTTTTATATAGTAAACTAGTGGCATTTGGCTCGTCCTAAGCCCGGGCCCAAACCAATATTAAGAGTTAAATTTTGTAATTAAATTTCTTTTCCATCATTTCTTTCTGCATTAAATTATTGAAAAATAATTCAACGTTTCCGCAAATCCTTAAAAATTAAATGATACAAAGTTAAAGTAGAACAATTTTTCTAGTCTAGAGTTTCTTTTTATTTTCAAACAAATGCAAATGCATGATACAAAAACTTTTCTTTTTTTATTTTACTGAACGTTCTTTAGAGTATAGTCTTTAATAATTCAAATTGAGCTCTACTACATGTAGAATTAACTTCGCTCAATTTGTTTGAATTAAATCAAAATATATTGACTAACCATAGAAACATATTTTGATATTCAAGACATGCTAACATAACTTTTAACATCACATAAGTAAAGATATTATGCTTTGTTAATAGTGGAGAAGTGACATATATATATATGCAAAACGTGCAATAAAATTATGCATCACTTAGCATGAGTCTACAAATGAAACTTATCATTACTTATAAATTTTCTTCTTTATTTTTCTTTATGAGTGTTTCGATCTTTGTTGTAATTATATTTCAACTAACTTTGAAGCTCAAAACAAAGTATGTGGGTTCATTTTTTTTTTTTCCAGACATTCCTAGAAGAACAAAATAAATGCAAACGCCGATTTAAGCTGAAAGTAATAAATAACGCAAAACTACATTCACCAATCTAATTAGCTATCCTAAAATCATCACTGATAACAAGCTCATCATACAAAAATTTGACATATTAGTCATGAAAATGCCTAAAGTCCAAAATCTTTCGAAGAATGTTATAAGCAATGACAGTACATGAGTCTATAGTTTTTGAGTCAGCAAATAACCTTGCAAATTTCTTTTGTAATTAACCCATTCCATAAAACGGAATCATCAAGCGGTGAATATGTGCAATGTCAAATGTGCCTTAAACACGTAATACAGTACGTCATAGTGTAATATGTGGAAGTCCAAGAAAAATAAACGGCTAATAAGCTTCACACTCTTTTCTTTAACTTGAAAAAGTAAACCTATACTGAATGCAATTCCATAATGTTTATTGTAACTTAATATACAAATAATTATTCTCAATTATCTTTTTTAGTAAATTGGAATTTTTTCTAAAAGCAAATATGATAAGTATTTTGTTCAACAAAATACAATAACACGTTTTTCATAATACCACGTGAAATTATGTATTCAAGAAGTTGAACTTAGTACTAATATCTATTAGTTTTTAACATTGATGATATTTTATGTATAAAAAAAAAATTAGCTTTGATTACTCGGATCATTGCAAATGGAGTCAAAGTTATCATATGATACTGTGATGGCACATTAATAATTTTTTAAAAGATATTAAATAAGATTTTAGATTAATATACAATTTCAGTTTGATTAAACTACCCAAAGAATCTCATATATGATGCAACGTATTTTTTTTTGTCCCAATTTATATGGTACTTTTCGCTTTTCAAAATTCAAACTATGTGAACTTTGACTAACATTTTAAAACGTATTTGTTGATCGTATTGATATGACAAGAGTTGCAACTTATTGTATTTTTATATGGTTTTTTAAATGTTTAATTTTTAAAATATTAAGTTAATTCAACTCAATTTAACTTAAAATATTAATCAAGTTGACTTTTGAGAAATAAAAAGTATCACATAAATTGAGACGATGAAATAAAGTTATCATATTATTGTTGAGAAAAGCTTAAAAGAAGTAAGTTGCACAAGTGGAGTTGTAGACTGTATATGGGCCTTACAAAACATCCCAAAAGTTGGCCTTATTTACCAAATTGCATGGTGACAAATGAAGCAATATAAAATTAAATCAAGGGCAAAATAAAATTGGACAACAAATCTAAAAGTTGAAGAACACATGTCACTCTTTCAGTGGGGGAAGCAAACTTGTGAGGACGACAAAAATTCAGCATTCATGCTTATATAATGTAGTAATTTACAAATATTTTGTCACGCCCCAAAACCCACCCTAGACGTGATCGGCATCCGAAGTCATGAACAACATCGGAAGAACCTAAAAGATGTAATAATAACACCTGAACCCGCCAGGTTCAATAATCACCTCCAGCCGTTTATAAAATAAATTCAAACGAATCATGAGATATGTATTAAATTAGCGAAAGTCTTTTATAAAACTAAATCAAACGTATCACGTGCTCAAGAGTTAAACAACTCGACAACTACCCACAAGAATGTATACTATCTATCGAGCTTCTAAGAAAACAAAGAGTGTAAAAAAAAAACATAAATAAATAGTGTCAAAAAAAAATAAAAAAATCAGGACGCAGCCCAAAACTAAAATACGAAAAGTAAAGATAGAATGATGCCCCACGAATAATCATGTGGGCTCACCGAATAGTCTCGAAAGCAGCAAGTTCTCTTAAGTCGTAAGCGTATCGCGAACCTGCTCCTCAATGATACCTAACTTATCATAAAAAACAACAATGGTATGTCTGAGTACTGGGTACTCAGTGAGTGTCTAAGGGGCAATAGTTAATAAAACCAAACTAAGGTAGTAAAATCAATAAAATGATATCAAAAGAAACAGTGCGAACTCCAGAGAATAAGTAAGCCAGTAAAATAGGGAAATCACCAATAAGAGTCAACATACAGGAATATATCAAGTTCCACTTATTTTACTGTTCATATCATTCTGTGTTTCACTTACGAACTCAAGGTTTCCACAACCTCTCACAGGCAACAAAGATACAAAACAAGATACTCACAGGCAAATCAATCAGTCGATACTCCGAGCTAGGAAACCATGGAGGCTAATTATCCTCTGGACTAGCACAACAATAGATACACCGGGCTAGGAAGCAACAGAAGTCAATCATCCTTTAGACTGATACAACAATAGATACTCCGGGCTAGGAAGCAACAAAGGTCAATCATCCTCTGGACTGACACAGCAATAGATACCCCGGGCTAGGAAGAAACGGAGGTCAATCATCCTCTGGACTGACACAACAATAGATACTCCGGGCTAGGAAGCAACGAAGGTCAATCATCTTCTGGACTGACAGGCCATACTCGTATTGATACGTTAGGATCCTAACGGCTAATCATCCTCTGGACACAGCTTGCCCATACAAGCCCAAACACAAACAAAATACAAATCATGGCATAATATCGAATCATCAATCATGGCTTAGAGTCGAATCTCACTCCTCAAGTCATCTTCTCAAAATAGAGGCATTTCAAGTCAAAACCGATTTAGAATCTTATTCAAATCTCTTATTCAATCTTCAAGTTCAAGAAATCCATTCAATAGCAAAACTAGTTTAAGGTCCAGCCTTTAGAAAAATGAGTTCAATCATCCAATAATGGGAAAAACGAGTTTCACAAAGTAGTATAGTTCATATAAGGTTCGATGCGGGCTTGACCCTACACACGCATGACCTTGCCTAAAAGAAATCATCTTTAATTCCAAAAGAACTTCCACCAAACAAGAGTTATAATCATGTTCATATTCCAAAGGAAGATTTCAAGTCACAAATGATCATGCACACATTTCAAGCAAGATAACATACTTCAAAGAAGGGTTTTGAAAAGTAGACATACTTCAAGAAAGATTTTTGGGAAAATCTAGACATACTTGAAAAGACGATTTTAAAAATATAGACATACCTCAAATCCTGCTCAAATGCACTTCCCAAGATTCATTAATCACACTACAATGGTTTTAGATGATAAAGATTAGAACATTCATCTAACTCTACTCATATACCCCTTTTATAGAAAAACTAGGGTTTTCATGTCTAGAACGTGTTCTTAAATCTTATGAAAATCATTGGTGGATTCTAACCTCTTTGTTTATTCTATACTAGTTCAAACATCAATAATAATCTCATAAAATCAAGAGTCATACCTTTTGATGGAATCCTACACGCCTCTCTTCTTCCTCTTCTTGAATTTGTTTCAAGAACTTAGGGTTTGGAGAGATGATTTATGATCAAGAAGAGATGAACTTTGGTGTATGATTGATGGAGATTGAGTATAGACTCACCTTAGGGTTGTTTTCTCTCAAAAGGTTGTGCTTCAAGGGTTTCCTACGACGTTGGAATGTTTGATAAATGAATTTTATAGTTAAGTGTTGAATTTATAGCACTGCGAGCTCCCCTACCCATTTCACACTTAGCCAAAATTTTACGATTTTTGACTGCTTTAACATCGCTCAGTAAAGTGGTTATAATTTCTAGCACAAAACATTTTTTGAGCTCCACAATATACCGTTGGAAAGATATTTCAAAGGGATACAACTTTAATGTTTTAAGTTTTCTCTAATTCTTAACATATTTTCAAGAAATGGCCCAGAAGACAGACCTATCGAAACGTAGGCGAGTTTAAGAGCCCTTAAGAACTTCACTAGTTGGTTTGACTTCAAAACAACTACCTACCACCCAAATTCATCCCGAATGGGTTCATATAGATAAAATATCATCTTAATACTAGTTTTTACACATTCACACCTAACTCAAATTTACGGAGTGTCACATATTTGCATATGTATAAAACATACAAATATTTGCATATGTATAAAACAATTATTACAATATCAATAAATAAAATATGTAAAAAGCATTTGGGTGAAAAATAAGTAATGAATATATATGGCGGAATAGTCTGAAAAACCCCTGTACATAACACTTTTTTACATCCCGGTGTTTGTACTTACATGTTTGCCAATTGAACCCCTTTACCCAACAAAACTGAGCATTTTAAACACTTTTTTGCTCAGCCCATGGAGCATATGACACATTCTCCCACACGTAGATTTCCACGTGTAAAAAAATGCCACCTAGGATTCCCGCTATAAACACATTTTATCTTATTTTTCATTCCCATTTCTCTTTTTGCATCCAAACCCCCCGACTTTTGATCTTCTTCTCTATCTTTTCCCTCGATTCCACACTGATTATTAGGATATTGTGGTAAGTTTCTTGACCTCTTCTTAGTTTATTCTTGTTAGGCTTCTCTTATTTCTTTGTTTTCCTTTTTTTTTTTTTTTGTGTGTGTGTGTGTGTGTGTTATTTGACTGATTTTAGTGTTTGGAGCATGTTTTTGTAATCTTTGCTTGAATATTTTCATTTTTTATGTTGTTTGTTGACTACTTTAAGTGTAATATGCATCATATACAGTGTAATGAATGCAATGGCATTTTTCGTTATTTCGATTAGATTGTAGGGTTTTTTCGTAAAATCCAAGATTGGTTTGACATTACCCAATTTTTTGTGTGAAAACGTTGGGTGTTGTTCTGTTAGTAGTCCACCTGGGTATACCACCTTATTGTAGTGTTTTTTTTTTTTGGGAAAAAGGATGAATCTTGGAAGCTTTTTCAGTAAAAAATTAGGGCTTTTTGCTATATTCTTTATTGATTTGGGTAAAGGTAGTATTAGTGCATTATTAACAGACCCTGTTGTTTTTTTTTTTGTCACTTTGCAGGCTTGGTAAGAAAATTGCTTCAACAATTGTGGCACTTCAAATGCATTATGGTGGTTGTTTTTTATCAGACCCTGAGCTAAGGTATGATAATGCAATATCTAGCCCTGAACTAATGAAAATAAATGTTGATGAGCTACATATTATGCTGTTTCAAAAGTTAGCTTTAGAATTGGAGTTAAAAAAGTTGAAACTTTTGGGTGTAAAGTAAACAAAAAGGGTGGCTTTTAGATGTTAAAAAATGATGGGGACGTGTTAAAATTTCTTAATAACTTGAGGGGTGGGGACTTTATTGATGTATATGTAGTACATGCTATTGATACACCTTTTGTTGTTGAAGATATAAATGAAGTGGAAAGAGACAAAAAGTTAACACCTAAGAAAAGGCAAGCAAATGTCTTAAATGTTGGGTCTGATGTGTCCCCCCCCCCCCCCCCCCCCACCTCACCTGTTGTAAATATTGATGATGAGTGAAATAAAGCCCAATTTCAACCCCAAAAAGAGGACAGACTAGGGTTGATGTGTCATCCCAAACCCCTGGTATAAATACCAATTTAGAAGGCAAAGAAAAGGGTAAAGAGACTGCTGGTGAGACTTTTCTGCTGATGAACATGAAGGTAATGACTTTTCTTCAAACCTCTGATGAATTTGATGTAGAAGAATTTGGGGATTCTTAGTCACTATATGATGTTGATGAGAACATTGATGATTTAAGTGACTTGGATATAGAGTTTGCTGAAGCTAGACAGGCAAACATTAGAGAAAAACTAGCTAAGAAGGTAAATATAGATGAGATACCATCTGGTCTTGTAGGTTTAGATGCTGGTTTTGAGGATATTTTTAAGAATAATAGAGGAAGATATGAAGGGAAAATAGGAAGGGATTAACCTAAGTTTGGCCGGTTAACCGTAATTAACGGATTCATGTTTGCATTTATGTTTGCATTGTGGATTTTGGGGCATAGACATGGATTTAAATTTCAGCACAGTGAATTTCGTGGACGTGGATTTATTTTTTACATTATAGATCTTGTGGATGTGGAAGTAGATTTATCTCTTTGCACTTAAAGTTTGTGGAAGTGGCTGTGGATTTATATTTTTGTACCGTGGAATGAGGACGTGGACGTGGATTTATATTTGTGCATAGTGGATTTTTGTGTATGAGGACATGAATTCATTTTTTACATCATGAGTTTTATGACGCGGGCATGGATTTCGTGGATAAGGACGTGGACTTATATTTACGCACAGTGGATTTTGTACATAAGGGCTTGAATATGGTCATAAATTAGCTCCCCTTAAAAATGTGGTGTCATCATGGTTTTAGCTTTCCTCAAAAAACAGACGTGGATGTGCATTTAGCTTTCGTTAATGTAAGTGTGGATGTCGACTTAATTTCTTCTTCAAGTGGAAACCATAAATTCAATACATCTCCGAAGCATGATGTATATTTAACTTTCGAAAAACGGTTTACAAGTGTAAACTTCCTCAACCCTATCTTATTTACATATATTTCTTTATCACTAACAAATGTTTTTAACTTGTGGCTGTTAGAAAGTGACAATATTAAAGTTGGCATCGCACATCAACTCGTGGATCATAATCTTAAGCAATGAACTGGGGCAATTGCTGAAAATTGAGTTAAGCTCGTCATCAAGAGTTTAAGTTTCGCAGGAGCTCTAGCGCAACGTGGAACTATTTCTTCGGCAGCGAACTGGGGCAATTTGTTGGGAAGGATAATCAGACTTCTCGACAAGGGTCAAAGATCTACCTCGAACACTCGTCTCCAACCCTAAATATTCCGCTTGCATTCCAGCACATTCAATTTTCGGAATTCTCGAGTTCTATCACAATACCTAGTGTCATCATAATTCGATACTGGGACAATATTTTGCAAAGATTCGCGCCAATCGGGATTCGTCATTCATAGGTGTCGTAGTTATCCCAGAACTACATACAACCTGATTCTCATATAACCGGAGATATGTAGGCAACTCGGAGACCGGAGTTCGGCCATGATCCTCCCAAATTTTATTTACCCTTAGTCCTCTAAAATTCTTTAGCTGGGACAAAATAGGCTACTGAGTCAACGTCTTTGCCCGAAAATTCTTTCATCATTACCGGGCAAAGAGGGACAAGTTGTTGACACCCAATTTTGTCCCGCCTCTCCTCCAAAGTATCTATTTACACTTATAATATTTTTGGCAACTTAAGAAATAATTATTTATACTTTACTACAATTATTAACTTTTATTAATACCGGTGTTTCATTATCCTGTTGTAGTCACTACCGTCATTATCTTTTATTTTATTACTGTTATTACTACCACTATTATCATTATTGTTATAATAATAATAATAATAATAATAATAATAATAATAATTATTATTATTATTATCATTATCATTATTATTATTTTGTTACCAGTATTATTATAATTTGCATTATAATCATTTCGGTATTTTTACCACCTTATGCACACGCATCACATTTATTTGGCGCAGTTAAAAAATAGCGTTTATTTACTGATATTATCGCACGACTATCACAACGTCATATAATTTTATTTTGATCCGAGCATTAATAGATACATACGTTTATATTAAATAATATTTTGGCACACGTTCATATATAATTAATTAAAATAGGTCTTTCATTTAAATTTAGAGGCCCAAATTGCTTCTTTCATTCAGCCAAATTTTGGGCCCATCCGTCCCAATTAATCCACAAACCTTTTTGGACCAGTCCATTAATGACCAGCCCATATTTCAATCAGCAACCTCGCTGGCCTGTTTTTAAATTCGCCCAGCCCACGACCCGTAACCTACCCGACCCGACTCGACCTTCAACAAATGAAACCTTTAGGTTTCTTTTCATCTTCATCCGCCGCACAACCCCCCTCTCTCTCTCTCCTCCCTCTCCTTTCTCCTTTCCCTCCATTTCCGGCTAAAATCCACCGTCCCTTTAACGATGGACAGTTTGACCATCCCCATTCCGCGCAAAACTTGTTCGTTTCGAACCCTATCAGGCGCACCCCCTTTGTTGCTTTTCTCGCTGCTTTGACGATTTTAGCAAATTCCCAGAGTTCTTTTGAGATAACAGGCCATGCATGGCCATTTGAGGGAAGAAATTAATACCCTCGTCCCTACTCGTCAGTGTTTCAACCGTTGACGAGTTCAATTTTTTTGTCTGCTTCCTTCCCCTCTGCTTCGATCTGAAACCCTTTTAATGGGTTTCGTCCCTTTGTGAAGGTAAATCTGTCCTTTATCAGTTTTTGTTGATCATTTTCGAGTACGAACTTTTATGAATATTGTCTTCTTCTTCTGGGTTTTCTGGTTGACCACAGAACCTTAACGTTTGATTTTGAAGCGAATTTCAACTTAAATCCCGCCCATTTTTTTTTGTTTTAGAACCCCTAGCAAACCCTAGTTGAGCCCTATAAATAATGGTTTTCTGTAATAGAAAAGATACGTTTTTCAGCCGCAAAAATCCCCCTAAAAAATATAAGGTTTAGTCGCCTAGAATACCTTAAAATATCAGTCCTTTTAGCAGTCTTAATCTTGTTTTAATATCGAGTCAAAATAGTAAATCAATTTTTGTTTTCGTTTGCCTTGGTACTGTTTCGAATCCGAGTATCGCAAGCTTGGATTTGATAGTGTTCGAGTGGATATCGAAACCCCCCGCACCCTGTTCGCTGCACCCAAGAAAGGTAATTTCCTTTCCTTCAAGTGTTTTAATTTTTGTTGTGCTTTAGTTGCTGTTACAGTTAATTATTTGACAGTGATAGTTTAGCGTCATCGGTTTTCATGCTTTAGTTGTTGTTAGTTAATGGTTTTGGTGGCTTAGTATAATTTAGTATGGGTTTACTTGTTGTTTTAGCTAAGGCATGTTGCTAGTCTGATAAGAGGTTTAAATCATGCTGTTAATAAATATTAAGCCCAATATAGTATGTGCAGCTATTTAAATCATGTTGTCAGTTTGGCATGTTAGTTTATTAGATTAGTATATTCTTAGATCAGATTAGTTACACCTAGCCATGTATCATGCCCAGTTTGCTAGCATATTTGGTATTAACCTGCCTTCCAACCTGTTTAGTAAATTGCTTGACTCAATCATCAGATTAGTATTGTGTTACTTTCCAATTTAACTTCAGCCTTGCTTTAAGATTTGCTATCGTGGGTTTAAATAATTTCACACTCTTGGCATGGTTCGGTTCAATTTAAACTTGTCCATGATTGCCTAGGCTGCTTGTTAGCCTGTTTGAATATGGTCGGATATGACTTAATCAAAGAAGTATGAATCGATAGGTTAACTATGTGTTTGAGGCATAGGATAACTTGCTCATTAATTATGTGGGTTCGTTAACTTCAGAACCTAAAAAAGATAGATCTGCTCCTGCTATATATTTGAAAAGACTCTAGTATTAAAGGCTGTTCATAATGATCGATATGTTTTTCTTAAAATGAGTCTAGGCAACCTCTTAGCGAATAGGATATGTTAATCAATGGAAATAGGATCAGCAATAGGTTTGATGGAATTGAAATGTTGATTGTGAACCCTGAACTTGCCTAAATTTGTTCATGTTCACCAAGTGCCTACTTTAAGTGATCTCATTTAAAGCATGATTTCAGCCTGGCCTTAATTTTTAATTTTTCCCTGAAACTATGTATTCATATGTGATGGTTTAAATAGTTTCTTCCATCCTTTTTGTGTTATTGAATAAGTAAATAAGATTGATATGGTATGCCAAAGGCAATATGTGTGTTTGGATAAGCATGTATGCTTGTTTTGGAATTCTGTGTTGGCTGCATAATACTGAATATCCATTCATATGTTAGAATTCCCTTTTTCCCTGTTGCTGTGCATATGCCTCCTCTGAGACACTTGCTTTGCCTAAATATTATGAATTGCCAGTACATTTTGCAAAGTGTTGTCACGGCTAAGACATTATTGTCCCAAGTGTCCAAGCTAGTTGTTTTCTATCTTGTTTCTTTCTGTTGGGTTTCCAGACCATTGTTTAGATTAGGACAAATATACATATTATATACATACTCCACTGGTCTGTTTTATTTACATCATATTCGTTTAGCCTTATTTATCGATTATGTACTAATCCTTTTCTTTTGCTTTTGTGCATGACTATCGCGCACGAGTCCGAAGGACTCGTTCTCCTTCCGCATCCGATGTTGGGCTAAAAGCCCAACGTGAACTCTCCTCTCTCGAGTCAGCCCAACCCGCAGCAAAAAAAATAATAATCTCTGGGCCGAAGCCCAACAGCAGCAGCCACATCGCAGCACCTTAAAATGGGCCAAGCCCATTTTTGAACTTTTTTATTTCCGCCATTTTATTATCTTGTGTACTTGATTGTTTGACTAACCTTTCATCTTATGTTTTTTTTTTTACTTAGCTTAGATGAATTATAAAGGGATTAGTATGGGTAGTTTTAGTAAGGGGTAGTTAATTCAAGAGAAATCAACATTTCCATAGGATTCATTTTTTTTATATATATATTAAAATTATTGATGGTATCTATAATAATTATTTTGTTAGAATAATTGATTTTTCAAAATATTGTGACTACATATTTTGAGCTAAAGGAATCACGATTTATGCTTACTGTCTTAGAAAATTTAAATGTCACTAATTGGCAAATATAAATTCAAGTACATTCTATAAATAATTTTTCAAGGTTTATCCAATAGTACACATCTTTTAGCCAAGTATAGTTAATATAAAAGAAAGAAAACTCATACCCTTTCCATCACATTTTAAAGAAAATAAGTCTAGGCATTTTTACATCACCATATTGATATAATATAAATTTTATCTAAAGTTTGCATTTGCTAAAAGGCTATTATTTATAGGTGAGTTGTTATATTTTTTGCAAGTCTTATTTTCAATAACATTACTACACTTTCATTCAAGGCTTTAGCAACATGTCCAAGTTTTATTTTAAATAGCATTTAAAATCTTCTTTTTACGCAAATCATTATATTTTCTACAAGTATTATTTTAAATAGCATCATTATTACTTTCATTTAAAGCCTTAACAACATTTATAAGTCTTATTTTAAAATGGCAATTAAAGTCTTCTTTTATACAAATCATTATGTTTTCTGCAAATCTTATTTTAACTAACATTATTTTCCTTTTAAAACTTTAGCAATATTTGTAAGCCATTTTTGTTAAAATTTAAACATTATATTTAGCCTTAATTAATTAACCTAAGTTTGGCCGGTTAACCGTAATTAGCGGATTCTAAAGGATGCCTAACCCCTTCCTTTTAGAATAAATAGAACCCTTACCTGGAATCATAAATTAAGCAGACCATTAACGGAGGTTTAGTTAGTTTTATCTTAGTTAATAATTAGGTGCCCTAATTCATCTTAAAATCAATTAGGTGGCGACTCCTTAAAATAAAGCAAAATAGAAATCACAAATATGTTGTCCTATAATTTAACCCGTTTAAATGGGGTATAACAGTTACACCTCCCATTTTATTTCAAGGAAATTTCGTAAGTAGTATACCTTCGGAACGGTAGTCCGCACCAGAGCTTTGGTCACGAGATATTTTACCTTGTATGTGTATAGGAGTATAAGTATGTATTCTTGACATTATGAGGGAATTAGAAGTGAAACGAATCAAATCGGAGCAAAACGAAGCAGTTCAGGAAACTGCTGAAACCAGTCAGCGTCGACGGCCCAAGGGACGGACCGTCGACATGTCGACGAGCCGTCGCCTGGCACCGTCGACAAGGTTCTGCAATCAGACATTTCAGGCGTAGAATCGACGGCGCATGTCGACGGTCCGTCGCTTGGGCCGTCGAAGCTGACTGGTTTCAGCAATTTCCTGAACTGCTTCGTTTTGCTCTGATTTGATTCGTTTCACTTCTAATTGCCTCATAATGTCAAGAATACATACTTATACTCCTATACACATACAAGGTAAAATATCTCGTGACCAAATCTCTGGTGCGGACTACCGTACCGAAGGTATACACCACCAATAAGCCGAAATCTCCTTGAAATAAAACGGGAGGTGTAACACTTACCACAACAGCAGTGCTAGGATTGGCAGACTTCAAATCCTCAGCATAATAATAAAGCCTAGCAAATTCCCCTTTGTAATCACCTATATGACCCTGCTCGTCGACCCGCGGATCTGGAAGTTTCCAACCCTGGTTATAAATATAAGCTCCCACATTTTAATTCATTATTTCTCCCCAAAACAGACTCTACATCTCTCTAGAACCCTCTAAAACCCTCTCTCTATTTCTACAACAATCTATATCAAGAAATCAAGATCAAAAGCCAAGATTTAAGAGATTCATATACTAGGAAGCCTATTAGGGTTTGTGAAGGGTAAGAATTTCTTTGGCATGCAAGTGGAGGATTTCATTCTAATAGAGTAGAGTGCCTCAAGGCTTATTCCTAAGTGATTAAGGTAAGTTTTATGATTCTTCCATGTTATTTAGACTATTGATGGGTTAAAAGACTTGGATTATGGAGAGAAGGGGAACATGAGGTGCAAATATGAAAAATAAAGATATTTTTAAATCATGACTTGACTTGAAACATATTTCTTGATATGTAATGAGTATAATCTTGCTATGAATAGTATTAAAAATGTTGTGAAGGTATTGTATGAGGATGGACACGGGATGGTGCCATAGCTACGGTTATGAAGGATTGATAGGGAATGTTTGGGATTGGATAATGTCTAGCTTGATGAAGTTGTGGATTAAGATATTTTGGGTGTTGTTGTGATATTGGGGGTTATTTATTATGTGGAGGAAGTCATTGAAATAAATGAATATGTTACCCAATTTTCGTTAGCTTTAGTTTAAGCCTAAGTATGTCTTCAATTATCTAATGTTAGTACGAACTTCCTTGATGGTAGAAACGTGAGCATTGGAGAGAAGCATTCAAGTGATAGAGTTAGCGAATCACAAAGGTATGTAAGGCTAGTCCCTTCATTTCTAAGGCATGATTCCTTTGATATGATTTTCCTTACTCTTCATGACTTTCGCACATTTCGGAAAAAAAATGAGTCAATGTGTATAGAGCCTTTTATGAGATACAAAGAATAAGAGATATGTTATGAATATGATAAAGGTAATGATGAGGATGAGTTTAAGCCTAAGGAATTCTAAAGCAAGATATGATGTCCATGAAGTTAATGATCCTAAGTATAATCCATTGATGTCGTTTATTGTGTACGCTCACCTTACAATGTTAGTTCCTTCAAGGTGATATATCATGAATATGATCACTCCATAATGTAATCGGGGGTTCTCGACCTTATGTCACCCTGATATAGTTATAGATTGTCTTTAGGCTCTAATGCATGTTCTATGACAAATGTATGATTATGATAAGTTTACGATGAGTATATGATTATATGAGTACACCGTTCCTAGATGGCCGGGCATGTCACCGCGAAGGCGGGCTGCATACGATTCCACCGTGCCTAGATGGCCGGGCATGTCACTGCTAAAGAGGGCTGCTTATGATTACACCAAGCCTAGAGGGCTGGGCATGACATCACTATTGGGCGACGTATGATGGTTACCCGGACGCGGGTTGATGATGATGATATATGTGACATGTTGATATATGTGATATGTTTAAAATGCATTTACTCTTAAAGGCTAAGCAGGTTATATCTTCACCTTATGTTTCATAATTTCTTTATTATGCTCATTTTATTCATGCCTTACATACTCAGTACAATGCTCGTACTGACGTCCTTTTTTTTGGACGTTGTGTTCATGCCCACAGGTAGACAGGGAGGTGATCCAGATTCGTAGGAGCTATCAGTAGACCTTGAGAGCACTCCATTGTTCCAGAGGTGCTACTTGATTTATTGTTTTGTGTATATATATATTTTGGGCACGACGGGGTCCTATCCCGTCCATATGTTTAGTACTCTAGTAGAGGCTTGTAGATACGTATGTGTGGGCAGTATGGTCTTACGATTTTCCTCATTGTATATGTAATACTTCGATAGCCGAAGGGCTTGTGTATATAAAGGTAATTATGTTTCAAAGTGAAGATGATTTTCCCTATGATTAAAAGCATGAGAATAATGAATGTACGCAGGATGAGTAGTAGTATGAGTGGTGCTCGGTGGTCAGCCCCGGGTACCCGCCATGGCCCCTAGTCGGGTCGTGACAAAAGTGTTATCAGATCAGTTCAGCCCTAGGAAGTGTCTACGAGCCGTGTCTAGTAGAGTTTTGTTTATGGTGTGTTGCGCGCCACACTAATAAACAGGAGGCTACAGGGAATTTAGGAAAAATGACCATTCTTCTTCTTATGAGATCGTGCGATAGAGCCGTGTTATAAGATTTTCTCGTCCCTAATAGTGTGTTATGATTTCAGAGATGCCGCCAAAGAAGAAAGCTACAGCTGCCCAGAAGGGGAAGACTACGATAGAAAGGCTGGTAGAAAGGGAGCCGCCAACGAATATGGAAGAGAGTGAATCACATAATGAGGCCCCATCTAATACTTCTCCCACTCCGCCTGTTTTAGAGGAACAAGAAGGGGCTTCGGTTTCAGCTCCTATGCCTACAGTTCCTCTACCGGCTGTTTCGGGTCACCAAATGACCGAAGCTATCCATTTATTGACGCAGTTAGTTTCCGCCCAGGCACAACGGCAGAGTTCGGGTCTGAGTAACAGGGCAGTTAGTACTAGAGCCTATGATTTTATGAGTCCGGAGTTTTTCGGGTCAAAGTCGGATGAGGACCCGCAAGGTTTTATCGATGAAATGTTGAGAACATTGAAGATTATTCATGCCTCCGAAACTGAATCTGTGGAGTTAGCATCTTATAGACTCCGGGATGTGGTGGTCTTAATGGTATAATAATTGGATATCCTCGAGAAAGAAGAATGCACCTCCTCCGATTTGGCAAGAATTTGTTGATGCCTTCATCCGCCACTATTTGCCACCCGAGGTCCGTCAATATAGAGCGGATAGATTCTTAAATTTGAAGCAAGGAATTATGAGTGCCCGGGAGTATAGCCTTCAGTTTAATTCATTGGCTAGATATGCTCCAACTATGGTGGTCGACATGGGAGATAGAGTGCACAGATTTGTGAGTGGCCTAGGGACATATTTATTCAAAGATTGTTTGACAGCTTCTTGCAAGATAAGATGGATATTTCTCGTATTCAGGCCCACGCCCAGAATTTAGAAGAACAGCAACAGCCGCAGAGGGGCGAGCGTGATATTGATAGAGGGCAGAGTAAGAGGGCCAGATCTATGGGTACCGGTAGTGACTATAGAGGGGGATCGAGGCAGTCATATTCTAGACCCTCAGGCCAGTCGACGACTAGTGCACCTCCGCGATTTGCAGGTAGGAGATTTGACCGCTCCATTCATTCAGGGCAGGGTCAGAGCTCGAGAGCTTCAGGTTCCTAATTTGGGGGTGATTATAGCTAGAGAAGACCACAAGTCCCACAATGTAGTCAGTGCAGAAAGTTACATTCGGGGCCATGTCGTCAAGGTACAAATGCTTGTTATGTTTGTGGACAGACAGGGCATGTCATGCGTGACTGTCCCTTGAGGTACGGTAGAGGTGGGGTTCAGGCCACAGGATCAGTGGCTGGTTTTTCTTCAGTGCGCCCGGTAGGGCAGACTCTCCAGATTCTAGCAGGCCGAGGTAGGGGCAGAGGGGGAGCGTCTAGTTCAGGTGGTATGCAGCCCCGTATCTATGCTTTAGCCGGACGACAGGATCTTGAGTCCTCCCCGGATGTGGTTACAGGTATATTATCCGTATTTTCTCATGACGTATATGCATTGATAGATCCGGGTTCTACACTATCTTATATTACTCCCTACATTGCTGGTCGTATTGGGGTGAAACCCGAGCCAATTAAACCTTTTAAGGTGTCTACTCCGGTTGGTGATCCCGTGATAGCTAGACAAGTGTACAAAAATTGTGTAATTGTGATATGTGACCGCCAGACTAAAGTTGATTTAGTTGAGCTGGAAATGTTAGATTTCGATGTGATTATGGGTATGGATTGGTTGGCCTCATGTTATGCCAATGTTGATTGCCGGATGAAAGTCATTCTATTTCAATTTCCGGGAGAACCTGTGCTTGAATGTAAAGGTAATACAACATTTCCAAGGGGTAGGTTTATTTCTTACCTTAAGGCCAGGAAGATGATATCTAAAGGCTATATTTATCACCTAGTTCGAGTTCATGATACTGAAGCAAAGTCACCAACTTTCCAATCCGTTTCGGTAGTGAATGAATTTCCGGATGTATTTCCAGATGAACTTCCAGGCCTTTCTCCAGAAAGAGAGGTTTATTTCGCCATTGATGTGTTGGCGGACACCAAGCCTATTTCTATTCCTCCTTACCGAATGGCTCCTGCAGAATTGAAGGAACTAAAAGCACAATTGAAAGATTTGCTTGAAAAAGGATTCATTAGGTCTAGTTCATCACCGTGGGGAGCACCAGTCCTATTTGTGCGAAAGAAAGATGGTTCCCCACGGATGTGCATTGATTACAGGCAGTTGAATAAGGTGACGATCAAGAATAAATATCCTCTTCCAAGGATTGATGATTTGTTTGATCAATTACAGGGTGCCAGTTGGTTTTCCAAAATAGATCTAAGGTTAGGTTATCATCAAGTGAGAGTTAAAGAGAAATATATTCCCAAAACAGCTTTCAGAACGAGATACGACTATTATGAATTCCGAGTAATGTCATTTGGGTTAACTAGTACTCCGGTAGTGTTCATGAATCTGATGAATAATGTATTTAGGCCTCTCTTGGATCTATATGTAATAGTGTTCATTAATGATATTCTGGTATACTCTCGCATAGAATCAGAACATGCAGACCATTTACGTATTGTTCTTGGAATTCTTCGAACTCGAGAATTGTATGCAAAATTTTCAAAGTGCGAGTTTTGGTTGAACTCTGTGACATTTTTGGTTCATGTTATCTCAGATGATGGCATCCGAGTGGATACTCAGAAAATTGAAGCTGTGAAGACTTGGCCAAGGCCTACAACGCCTACAGAAGTCCGTAGTTTTCTGGGATTGGCAGGTTACTATAGAAGATTCGTGGATGGGTTTTCCTCTATTTCGGCCCCATTAACAAAGTTAACCCAGAAGTCAGCTAAATTTCAGTGGAATGATGCTTGTGAACGCAGTTTTCAGGAATTGAAAGATAGGTTAACTTCAGCTCCAGTAGTGACGCTTCCAGAAGGGCCAGATGGTTATGTTATATATTGTGATGCTTCTGGCGTTGGGTTAGGATGTTTATTAATGCAGCACGGTAAGGTCATTGCTTATGCTTTGAGGCAGTTACGGAAACATGAAAAGAACTACCCAACTCATGATCTTGAATTGGCTGCAGTTATCCATGCACTAAAAATGTGGAGACATTATTTGTATGGTGTACATGTTGATATCTATACAGATCACAAGAGTCTCCAATATATTTTCAAGCAGAAGGAGTTAAATCTACGGCAGAGACGATGGTTAGAACTCCTAAAAGATTATGATGTGAGTATTTTGTACCACCCCGAAAAGGCAAATGTAGTGGCCGATGCACTTAGCCGTAAATCAATGGGAAGCCTATGTGAGATTCCTTCGAAAAAGAAAGAATTAACCCGTGAGCTTCACCAACTAGCCAGCCTTGGAGTTCGCTTAATTGATTCAGGTAACGCGGGAATTGGCATCCACAACCCAACTGTTTCATCCTTAGACATGGAGGTGAGAGAGCGCCAATACGAAGATCCTCAGTTGAGCCATTATAGAGATACATTTCATGAGAAAGAGAAGTTTCCCTTTGAAACTTCTATAGACGGAGTTCTTAGATACCGAGGCAGGCTATGTGTTCCGAATGTTGTAGAATTACGTCGTCGAATTCTAGAAGAAGCTCATTATTCTCGATATTCTATTCACCCAGGTGCGACAAAGATTTACCATGATCTTAAGTTAATGTATTGGTGGGATGGAATGAAGAAAGACATAGCAGAATTGTAGCTCAATGTCCAAACTGTCAGCAAGTGAAAGTCGAGCATCAAAAGCCAGGAGGATTATTGCAAACCATGGAGATTTCAACCTGGAAATGGGAAGTGATCAACATGGATTTCATTGTAGGGTTACCCCGTTCCCGAAGTAAACATGACTCCATATGGGTGATCGTGGACAGACTTACGAAAGCAGCTCATTTTCTTCTTGTCCGAACTACATACTCAGTAGAAGATTATGCAAGATTGTATCTTAAGGAGATAGTGCGACTTCATGGTATTCCGGTGTCTATTATCACAGATAGAGGAGCATAATTTACAACTTAGTTTTGGAAGTTTTTCCAAGAGGGTTTGGGTACTCAGGTGAGGCTTAGCACGACATTCCACCCGCAAACTGATGGGCAAGCCAAACGCACTATTTAGACCTTGGAGGATATGCTAAGAGTATGTGTTCTAGATTTCGGTGGTAGTTGGGACGACCACTTACCCCTTATTGAGTTTGCATACAACAACAACTATTATTCCAGTATCCAAATGGCTCCGTATGAAGCTCTATATGGAAAGAAGTGTAGATCCCCAATTGGGTGGTTTGAAGTCGGGGAGACACAATTAATAGGCCCTGAGTTGATCCAACAAGCAGTGAAAAAGGTCAAGGTTATCCGAGATCGACTATTGACAGCCCAAAGTCGCCAGAAATCTTGTGCAGACAACCGTCGGCGAGACATAGAATTTCAAATTGATGATTAGGTATTTCTAAAAGTATCGCCAATGAAAGGAGTGATGAGATTTGGTAAGAAAGGAAAGTTGAGTCCTCGATATATAGGACCTTATAAGATTGTCCGCAAGGTGGGCCAAGTAGCTTATGAATTGGACTTACCCTCGGAACTTGAATCAGTCCATCCAGTTTTCCATGTCTCAATGCTCCAGAAATGTGTCGGAGATCCTACTAGGATCGTGCCGGTAGATGATGTTCAAGTAATAGAAAAGTTGGCTTATGAAGAAGTACCTGTTGCCATACTAGATAGGCAAGTACGGAGACTTAGAAATAAAGAAGTAGCTTCAGTTAAGGTCTTATGGAGAAATAAAAACTGAGAAGAAATGACTTGGGAAGCAGAAGAAAATATGAAGTCCAAGTACTCGCACCTATTTCAGCCCCCGGAAGAGATCTAAGATGAAATATCGAGATTATGAGGTATGTATGTTTTCCTTTCTATGCATTTGGGTCGTGTGTGGCCAAACTTTATCGTTATGATATTGTGGCCCTGTGAGACATTGTTATTATGGGCTGTTGTGATAGGATGGTAG
Source organism: Lycium barbarum (assembly GCF_019175385.1). NCBI lineage: Eukaryota > Viridiplantae > Streptophyta > Magnoliopsida > Solanales > Solanaceae > Lycium > Lycium barbarum. Next base: position 23,803,428 of record NC_083339.1, read on the forward strand.
TGTCATATTACAGGGGAAACTCTGACGAAATTTTCATAGAAATCCCGAGAACTTAATATTCGAGGACGAATGTTTTTTTTAAGGGGGGAAGAATGTTACACCTCCCGTTTTATTTCAAGGAGATTTTGGCTTATTGGTGGTGTATACCTTCAGTATGGTAGTCCGCACCAGAGCTTTGGTCACGAGATATTTTACCTTGTATGTGTACAGGAGTATAAATATGTATTCTTGACATTATGAGGGAATTAGAGGTGAAACGAATCGAATCGGAGCAAAACGAAGCAGTTCAGGAAACTGCTGAAACCAGTCAGCGTCGACGGCCCAAGGGACGGACCGTCGACACGTCGACGAGCCGTCGCCTGGCACTATCGACGAGGTTCTGCATTCAGACATTTCAGGCGGAGAATCGACGGCGCATGTCAACGGACCGTCGACACGTTGACGAGCCGTCGACCCTTCTCGTCGACCCGCGGATCTGGAAGTTTCTAGCCCTAGTTATAAATATAAGCTCCCACGTTTTAATTCATTATTTCTCCCCAAAACAGACTCTACGTCTCTCTAGAACCCTCTCTCTATTTCTACAACAATCTATATCAAGAAATCAAGATCAAAAGCCAAGATTTAAGAGATTCATATACTAGGAAGCCTATTAGGGTTTGTGAAGGGTAAAAATTTCTTTGGCATGCAAGTGGAGGATTTCATTCTAATGGATTAGAGTGCCTCAAGGCTTATTCCTAAGTGATTAAGGTAAGTTTTATGATTTTTCCATGTTATTTAGACTATTGAGGGGTTGAAAGACTTGGATTATGGAGAGAAGGGGAACATGACGTGCAAATATGAAAAATAAAAATATTTTTAAATCATGACTTGACTTGAAACATAGTTCTTGATATGTAATGATTATAATCTTGCTATGAATAGTATTAAAAATGTTGTGAAGGTATTGTATGAGGATGGACACGGGATGGTGCCATAGCTACGGTTATGAAGGATTGATAGGGAGTGTTTTGGATTGGATAATGTCTAGCTTGATGAAGTTGTGGATTAAGATATTTTGGGTGTTGTTGTGATATTGGGAGTTATTTATTATGTGGAGGAAGTCAATGAAATAAAGGAAGATGTTACCCAATTTTCATTAGCTTTAGTTTAAGCTTAAGTATGTGTTCGATTATCTAATGTTAGTACGAACTTCCTTGAAGGTAGAAACGTGAGCATTGGAGAGAAGCATTCAAGTGATAGAGTTAGCGAATCACAAAGGTATGTAAGGCTAGTCCCTTCGTTTATAAGGCATGATTCTTTTGGTATTATTTTCCTTACTCTTCATGACTTTCGCACATTCCGGAAAAAAAAATGAGTGAATGTATATAGAGCCTCTTATGAGATACAAAGAATAAGAGATATGTTATGAATATGATAAAGGTAATGATGATGATGAGTTTAAATCTAAGGAATTCTAAAGCAAGATATGATGTTCATGAAGTTGATGATCCTAAGTATAATCCATTGATGTCGTTTATTGTGTACGCTCACCTCACAATGTTAGTTCCTTCAAGGTGAGATATCATGAATATGATCACTCCATAATGTAATCGGGGGTTCTCTACCTTAGGGGTCTGTCTATGACTTTTGCCTAGTTATAGATTGTCTTTAAGCTCTAATGCATGTTCTATGAAAAATGTATCATGATGATAAGTTTACGATGAGTATATGATGATATGAGTACACCGTGCCTTGATGGTCGGGCATGTCACCGAGAAGGCGGGATGCATACGATTCCACCGTGCCTAGATGGTCGGGCATGTCACCGCTAAAGCGGGTTGCTTATGATTACACCGAGCCTAGAGGGCCGGGCATGACACCACTATTGGGCGGCGTATGATGGTTACCCGGATGCGGGTTGATGATGATGATATATGTGACATGTTGATATATGTGATATGTTTAAAATGCATTTACTCTTAAAGGCTAAGCAGGTTATATCTTCACCTTATGTTTCATGATTTCTTTATTATGCTCATTTTATTCATGCCTTACATACTCAGTACAATGCTCATACTGACGTCCTTTTCTTTGGACGTTGTGTTCATGCCCACAAGTAGACAGGGAGGTGATCCAGATTCGTAGGAGCTATCAGCAGACCTTGAGAGCACTCCATTGTTCTGAAGGTGCTACTTGATTTATTATTTTGTGTATATATATATATATGTTGGCCACGACGGGGTCCTGTCCCGTCCATATGTTTAGTACTCTAGTAGAGGCTCGTAGATACGTGTGTGTGGGTAGTATGGTTTTACGATTTTCCTCATTGTATATGTAATACTTCGATAGCCGAAGGGCTTGTGTATATAAAGGTAACTATGTTTCGAAGTGAAGATGATTTTCCCTATGATTAGAAGTATGAGAATAATGAATGTACGCAGGATGAGTAGTAGTATGAGTGGTGCTCGGTGGTCAGCCCCGGGTACCCGTCATGGCCCCTAGTCGGGTCGTGACAGTAAGGACTTCTAAGAATACAATTCCTGGAAATGAGGTGTTTATAGGATTTTATGTATGTCTTGCAGCACTGAAAAGTGGATGGTTAGAGGGGTGTAGAAACATCATTGGTTTTGATGGTGCATTTCTCAAGGGATTTGTAAGGGTGAGTTGATGTCTTGCATTTCCAAGGATGGCAATAATCAAATGTACCCTGTTGCTTGGGCTGTAGTTGATAAAGAATCCAAGGATACATGGTTATGGTTCATTAGGTGTATCAAGCATGATTTGGAGCTGACATTAACCGAAGGTGAAGGATTGACAGTAATGTCTGATATGCAGAAGGTATGACTCTAACAATAAGCACTTCAATTGATTTGCATTTTTTTATTTATGCCTTATTTCTTACTGTTTGTATCCTGTTGCTTGACTGTTTGTTTAATAAGGTCTTCTTGTGGCACTTCATGATTTACTGCCAAATGCTGAGCACAGATGGTGTGCTAGGCATATATGGGCCAACTGGAAGAAGGAATGGAGGGGTGAGGAAAGAAGAATAAAATTCTAGCAGCTAGCAAGAGCATCATTTGAAGTTCTTTTAAATAAAAAACTGGATGAGATGGATGAGTTAGGGGAAGGCATTAATAAAGCCTTATTTCAATACAATAAGGAGACATGGTGTAGGGCATACTTTAAAGAACAAAACAAATGTGACATAGTTGAGAACAACATGTGTGAGACATTCATACCTAGATTCAAATCAATCATAACTATGCTGGAAGAAATCAGAATCAAAGTTATGGAGAGGATAAGTAGGTGAAGTATCACCCATGGCAATGAAAACTCTTAAAGAGAATGCTGAATATGCAGTAGATTGTGAGTTGCATTTTAATGGTGATATTGGGTTTGAGGTTAAAGATCCACCATATAAACATGTTGTTACAGGGTGTGTAGTTGCAGGTCATGGCAATTGAAAGGAATTCCTTTTGCACATGTCATTACTGCAATTCAATATAAGAGCTTAGAGGTTGAGGCATTTGTTGAGATCTGGTATAAAAAGGAGACATATTTGAAGGCTTACAACAAATTCATTCAACATATGACAAACATGAAGATGTGGCCAAAGAGCACAAGACCACCGATTGAGCCACTGAAATTACTCAAATGCCAGGTAGGCCAAAGAAAAAGAGGAATAAGGATGCTGATGAACCAAATATTTTTTTTTGGAAAAGCAACAAGAAAGAGCAGGAAAATGACATGTTCAGTATGCAACACTATGGGACATAACAAGAAAGGATGTCCAGTTGCTGTAAATGTTTTTCTATTTTATGCCTTTGTGATCTTGTCATTTAATATGAAATACTTAATGTTGTGAATGCATAAAAGTGGTGGTGCTTCTTCTTCAACTGCTGCTACAGGTGCAACCAATGCAGCAGCAACTGTCGGTCCTGCTGGTGCAACCAATGCAGCAGCAACTGTTGGTCCTGCTGCAATAGTTGCAACTAGTGGTGGTAGTGTAAGAGCTGGTGCAAGAGGTGGTGGAAGAAGTAGTGGAAGAGGTGGTGCAAGAGGTGCTGCAAGAAGTGGTGCAACAGCTGGTGCAAGTGCTGGTGCAAGTAGTTCCACAACAAGTATTCCAACAAATGCTGCAACAAAATCTCAACCAACTCAATCAAGCAGCCAACAATCAACTACTACTGCAGGTCCAAAGAAGAAGACTTATTCAGTTAGAAGTGGTGGGGCAAATCCTGGTTATAAGAAGCCACTACAAACTAGGTATAAGAGGCCAAGGGCAGCTGGTTATGGTGTGCTATTTGGAGAAGGTAGTAGTGTAATTGAGAGGGTAAGTATTTCAATTTAAAGACATCATTCTTTTGAAACTTTTGAACATCTCTAACTCAATCCTTTTTATTTCAGACTGGAACAACTGATAGAGTGATGCATGGTGATGGATTGATTAGTTCAGTACCCACTAACATTGATCTTGGTTACAAACCACATGGACTGAGGTGGAATAGTGGAGCTGCAGTTACTCAAAGGTAGCTACAAGAACAAAGTTACAAAAGAGTACACTCTTCTACAAGCACTCAACCTACAACAAGTACTCAAACCACACCAGGAAACAATTAATAGTGCTTGAAAGTAGATGTTAGGCTTGCTAATTTTAGGAGCCATCTGTTTTGTTGATTAACTTTGCCAGACAATATTTATCTTTGTACATGGATTTGTGGGCTGATATCAGACAATTGTAATGCTTAATTTCAAGGTTTATGTTTCAAACTAGACATTGTCATTTTCATTACATTCATGAACAACAAAAAATTACATTCAATGACAAGCCTAGGCACATGTTCTTGGCATACTACTAATCTTTGATACTACTAATATTATCTTCCAACTGAAAATAACAAGCCTAAACAACTACCTAGAACTACTAATCTTACATACAAAAGATACGGAACCAAAGAACAGTAACCACAACTATGGCAACAATGCACCATGTCGACCTTCCATGCCTTCCCCACCAAGACTTATAGAGTTCATTAATGTGTTGTAGTATTGTTCTTGGCATATTGGATCAGCCGGATCAACCCATCGAAAATAGCCACATCCATTACCACTTGCATATCTTTGGCAGCCCCAAAATCTTCTTCTAGGATTGATAGGTGTCTTGGACATCTTCAGATCAGCAACAAGTCCACAATAGCAAAAACGTACCTTCATGATTTCTTGAAAAAAGAAATTCAACTTAAAGGAAAAAAAAAACAGATTGTAAACAACACTGGAGAAGAAAATTACGGGATAGAGCTCAAAATTGGTTCAACAATGGTGGTTTAATATTTGGAGAAGAAGGTGGCTTTTAAAAGGCAAAAATTGACCGTTAATGCCTTTTTACAAGGCCTTACTCGCCTATAGGGAGTGTATCACACGCACAGCTGAGTCAAATGCCACATAGGACGAGAGGTGTTTAAAATGCTCAGTTTTGATGGGTAAAAGGGTTCAGTTGGCAAACATGTAAGTACATACACCGGGATGTCAAAAAGTGTTAAGTACGGGGGTCTCCCAGACTATTTCGCCAATATATATTGGTGATTAAAGTTTGAAGAATTTTAAATTCTAAAGAATAAAAGAGTACAATTTACTATTTGAATAAAATATACTCCCTCTATTCCAATTTATGTGAACCCGTTTGACTGGGCACAAAGTTTAAAAAAGAATCGAAGACTTTTAAACTTGTGGTATTAAATGAGTCACATATATTTTGTGTGACTATAAATCATTGTATAAAGATAAATTCTTTCCAAATATAGAAAGAGGTCATTCTTTTTGGCACAAACTAATAAAAAAATAGGTTCACATAAATTGAATAAAGGGAGTATAAAGAAAGCTTTAAGGATGAAAGAAAATTTCTAATGAATAAGTAGCTAAAAAAAAGGATTTTAATTTAGGAACATATATAGTATGAAAAGAATTATTTTCAAGTAAATAGAACATATATACGAATGATGCTTTTAAATGAAAAAGAGAGTAAAGAATATATGCGATATGAAAAAGAATTAATCTAAAAATTATCTACAAATTAATTGACTTGAGCAAATGATAAGGATATAAAGAATGCACATGAAGTTATTCTAAGTTCTATTTTATCCAACCCAAAATAAACCAACTGATTTATTAGCCAAGTATATACACCTAATTAATTAATTAATTAGGAAGCACATTCTAAAAATCTAAATATTGAGGCAAGTCACCTAATTATTTACTAAAGTGTGCTAAGAAAGTAAATTAAGACTCTAACTGAATATGACAGCTATAAATAATATTAGATGCGAGAAATAATAAGTGGACAAGTAAATAGATAATCCCCGCCCCATATCCCCAAAATAAATATCCAATATACTTGTAAGTTTCGTACACATTTAAGAATGGAAAGTACGAAACGGGTAAACGGGGCATATCTTAAGTTTGTCCAGCTTAAAAAGAAAACGAATCCACTTGAAAAAGGTACCTTGCAAAATAAAAAAGACGAATATGTTAATTAAAAAAAAAGTAACATATAAATAAATAAAATGCAAATCTTTGACAGAGAATAATTATAACACATATAATTTTTTTTGGACCACATCATTGATAAAATTAAAATATATCCATCTTTTAAAAATGACGGCCTCAAAAATTGACGGTTATTTTTCACTGGCCAAAATGTGATATGGTTTAATTTCAGTTATAACCGACAGAAAGAGACCAACAGAATGATACCAAAAATATTGTAAAAATAAATAAATACGGGAATGGTAGTAATTTTATGGACAAAGCAGTAGCATGTAGGGGTGTACATAGATCGGGTTGGTTCGGTTTTTAAAGACCAAACCAAATTAATTGCATCGGGTTTTTAAATCTATAAATCAAACCAAACCAATAAAACTCGAGTTTTTCAACCTTGGATATCCTTAGTTTTTTTGGGTTGCTCGGGTTTTTTGAGTTTTTCGGGTTTTTTTGTTTTGGTAAAATTTTCATACAAAGCATATAACTTGTACTTCAAATATTTCTTTAGTCCTAATAAAATACGATTATCAAACCAAACCATTACTCAAGTTTTTTTCTCGATTTAATTTGAATTATCAATTTGATGCGGTTTGTTGGTTTGCTTTATAGCATGACATCAATGCAACAACAGCAAAAGAGTTATCAAAACAAGAAAAGTATAAATAAAAATAGAAAAAATGGGACAAAATCTGTCTGAAGAGGAAGAGCAGTGGCAGTGGCGAGAAGGTGGTCGGTTTTCGTTCATCTCCGGTCCAGTCTAGTGAGGTCCCAACATGGTATTTACGGCTGAAGCTTAGCCCTGCAGTGACAACATAGAAAGAATAAAATTATAAAGAATTTATGTATATATGTTGTAGTATAGTAATACTAGTATCTGTGTATATGCAGTGGCGGAGACACATGAACCCCCTCGGCGAAAAGAAACACCATTTTTACAAGATTAAAATTATTTTTTATGTAAATATAGTAAATATTGAACTCTTTTAAGCTTCTTCGCATGTTTATTTTTTTATATTTTAAACCCCCTTCGCGGAAATTCTGATTTCGCCACTGTGTATATATATATAATGTGGTATAGTAATACTAGTATATGTGTATATGTACATATATATAAGATGTATGTATGTATAAAGGATAAGAGATGGTAGAAATTTGAGAATTTTCTGTTGACCGGCGGCGGGCGGCGGAGGACTAGCGATAGCAAAATGAGAAAGAGAGAGTTTTTCTTTTTTTGTCCCCTGGGTAAGAGTGTTCTCTGCCCCTTTCCCTTTGCTGACTTCATTGATCTTTATAAATGGAAAAATAATAATAATTAAACTATGGATCTGATGGTCCACAACTCTAGAGGTTCTAATTAATTAATTAATTAATTTTTTTTGATAACTTGCACATTGAAAGGAAAAAAAAGTTGATCACTATACTACTACTACTACTAAGGGGTTGTTTGGTACGCGGACTGAATTATCTCGAGATTATAATTTTTGAATTTAATTTTGGGATTAATTTATCCCATCTGGAAGGTGGATAAAATAATTCCAAGATCAATGGGATAAGATAAGATATTCACCATTAAGTTTGGACTTTATTTTATACTGTGTTTGGTAGAAGGTATAAATTAATCTCAGGATAAATTTATATCTTCTATCAAATATGATATAAAATTAATTCTAAAATTAGTGATGAAATATTTCACCTTATATCATGCATCAAACGACCCTAAATGTATTATTTATGTAGAAGAAGAGAAGATCAAAGCAAGTTGAAAAAGAAAGGAAAAATAAGAAGAGTAGAAGTCAGAAATGGGAGGAGGAAACAAATGAGAGAATTCAGGAAGTGGGCATAGGGGAGGGCCCTGCAGTGAAGAAAGACGATGCCATCCCTTTTTTTTTTTAAGAATTCCATAGTTGCGTGTATATTGAGAGAAAAGAAAAAATTGTGTAGTAAAAAATAGTTTAAAGAAAAGCCAAAAAATATGGAAAACACGTTTCTTATTTTTTGTGAGTAAAAGAAGGGATTTGACAAAAGGTGATGAGAGTTAATCGACAGTGAGCGGTTACCGGACAATTGCACTGGGTAAATTTTAAAATATCCGTGAATCAAACGTGTCTGTTGCATCAATGCCTTTCACTTGGATCGGTGATGTGGCGTCACGAAATTGGCTACTCAGACTTGTTTTGAACCTTTTAACGCAGTATGATCCGTGCTTGAAAATTGTAGTGTTGTGCTGTGCATGTGCATTGACCGTAAAAAAGTAATAATTATTGAAATTAATTTAAAGAAAATAAATTGATAAAAATTTTAATATTTATAAAAATAAGGATAATTATCAATAAATTGTGTTAAAAATTAAAAAATGTGTAAAAAGATCTTTTTACTTGCTTTTTAACGATCAGGGCACCCTGAGACGTTATTTTTAAGTATGATGAGTCAAAATTCGATGTCAACAAATACAGAGCACATAATACATACTTGCCTCATCTTAATCTTTTTACTCTGTTCTCGATTTCACCCGAGTTCTAATTACATGCTTGACTGGAGTCATCGGCAACAAACTTTGTTAACGCCTAGGCTATTCTTTACTTTATTTTGCTTATATTTTATTTGTACAACTTATAATCATACATTGTACTTTTCTACTAGGTCATTTTGATTCACGTGTCCTTGATCACGAATACAAATTCAACTGAATCGTTTTCCTGATAAACAGTTTGACGCCCACCGTGGGGCCAGGACAGTTGTGGTAGTCATTGTGACCATTATTTGTTTTATTAATTTCTCGTGAATTCCATTTCTTGCTTTAGTACAGATTACAGGTATGACAGGAGGCAATGGCAACACGAATGTTGTAGACAACTTGAGCAACAACCAGCTTGTCCTGATGGCTTGCCCCTCCAGGATCCCGCAATGGGCTTGCAGCCCCAGAATACCACCGGGGCAACACTAACGGCAGTAAGACAAGAGCATCAAGTCACCGATGAAGAAAATCCCACCGACGAATCCCTTACAGAATCAATACAGATCTTGAGGGGGGAAAAAACCACGCTATGAGGGTGGAATTGTATCAGCTGAGGGATGTTGTCACCTCTCTCATGTCGAATCCTCAAGCTAGGGCTACAGCTCCCGATATAATGCCCGCAACACCGATTAATGGGAATGTTGCCAACAGTTGTGGATAAACGGTGGCGAGGAACGGAGATGTGTTCAGCAATGAGTCCATCCTGGATGACCCCTTCCAGGCACAGGTCATGCAGTTTATGAAGGAAATCGCTGGAAAAGTAGATCAAACCGCAAAAGAAGCCAAGAATAATGCCAAGGAATTCCAGAGGAGCCTGGATCAAATCCTCAAGGCTCTTCCGGTTGCGGAAGGCCCAGACGCAAAAAGATATATCCAGTTGGTTTACAAACCCAAGGCCGCATTGGAGCTAATCTCGAAGAGTTTCAAGATGCCCGATATTCCCAAGTACGACGGAACAACAGATCCACAAAAGCATATCCTGGCGTACACTACCGCGATTAAGGGGAACGACTTTAAGAGAAAGAGACTGAGTCGGTCCTAATAAAAAAGTTTGTTGAGACCCTTGTGCGGGGAGCTCTAAAATGGTACTCCTAGCTACCCGAGCATTCAATTAAGTCTTTTTCGATGCTGGCTGACATGTTCATAAAGGCCCACGTGGGAGCAAAGAGAGTAAATACTGTCACACCCCTTTTTTCCCTAATAAAAATAAATTTGATTTGTTTTTATTTAAAAAGGGTTTTTCCAATTAAAGTGACGTTTTGAGAAGGAATTATTTAATTTATTCAGAGTTGCCACTTGGAATTGAGTTTTGGTGTTCCAAGTCACCTTATGAATCCCTAATCAAAAGGAAATGACTCTATCTTTATTGGTCTGCGAAAACAAAAGTCCGGATAAGGAAAGTCGCCACTTGGAATTGAGTTTTGGTGTTCCAAGTCACCTTATGAATCCCTAATCAAAAGGAAATGACTCTATCTTTATTGGTCTGCGAAAACAAAAGTCCGGATAAGGAATTATGTTGACCGAGGGGAAGGTGTGAGGCACCCCTCGAGTCCCATGGTTCTAGCACGGTCGCTTTATTGACTAATATTCGACTTAAATTAATCTTGAAGAAAACGTGTTTGTCTTACTTAAAATACATATTCCCGACCAAATCAACGGAGAGATGAAATAATATATTCGAAGAAGTCAAGACAATTAAATTAAACTAGCTATTTGAAGTATTGTTAAATGACATGAAACTTCTCGTTAAAACCATTATAATTTTTCGATCTCTTGAGAAAACAATCTATTAAGTTTAATAACAAAACAAACTACCCACTTACGTAAAATACTTCAGTTTATTTCATGGAGCAAATTACATGTAGGGGAAATTTCAAACAGAATATACATAGTGCACAATATACATGCTTTCATTTTTTAATTGATCCAAACCATAGCTCTCTTTGACGGGAAAGGATAAAAAACATTAGAACTTAATTAATGCTTTCAATTCCACATTAGTTTAGGCCAGATTCACCCATTATTTGAAAGAAATAAACAGATAACAAAATAAGTACAATTAATCATGGCATAAAATATTAAAATAAATTTCCTTTTACGTCAATTTTGGCAAATAACTTTACACCCCAAAATATTATTTGAAACCTCTAATCTCAACGTAAACAACTATTAGTTAACTGTAATCAATCCATCACCTATATTCAATCATAAAGCAAGGTTAAAATGTTATTCCAAGATTTTTGACAATTAACGCTAAATTCTCCCTAAGTCACCATAATTAAGCAAACACAACTAAGCTTGCACCATTAATCCCTTTTTTTTTAACATTTAAAATCATCACGAGTTTGAAGAACATCTCTTTATTTAACCTTTGACTTTATAAATTAATACACCAAAACTATCAACAAATGATGTTAATACACCCTAATTTTAATGATCGGAAAGCCATATTCATATTTCATTTTTGATAAGCAATATGCAAGAAAATTTCGAATATAAAAAATAACAAACGTTAAACAATGAATTAAAATATTGGCAATCTCTCAGACTGATTAAACAAGAACGAGGCTAAATTAACCATAATATGAGTTTCAAACCTTCGGGCTTAATAAACGGGAGCGATAATTAAAACACGATATGTATCATTTAATCATGATATTGAACACACATATTCAACTGAAGATCCAACATAAATAATCCAAACTTATATGCTGCAAATTTTTATTCATAATAAAATTGCTAAAAATAAATACAGTGAGTAAGAACCTGTGTAGTAGGTTAACTGAAAATAGTAGCAAGGACGTTGTTACCGGAACTCGACAAGAACCACAACTCAAGCTCGCAAACTTGCAAAACTCTTTTGCTAAATCCACTCTTTTTTTTTTCTTTTTCCTGAAATTCTTTTCCTATCTATATCATGTGTTTGTTTCTGTGTTTTACGTTTTCCTCTGTATTTTTGTGTGTGTGTTTTTTTTACTCTGTATATGGTTAATTTATATAGGTGAATGGAAGTAGTGTCGTGTATATTTGCTGCCTAATTAAAAGGAACGTGAGGGATAGGGAGTTGGGATAAGGGGGAATTAGTTATGGTTGAGGGGTTTAAGGGATAGGGATTAGGATTGGGTTTGGTTGGGGTAGTTTAGGCGGCTGTAGTGCAGGGATATATTTTTGTTGCAGAATTTTTGGTTAGTTTTTGTAGGGATAGACGTAAGAGGTATGGTATTATAGGGGTCTTGATTTTAGTGGCAAGGTAGTTTTAGGTTAGTTTTGTTATTTCACCTTATTATTTATTTAGTTCCTTTTGTGCTTTAAAATATAACGTAAGATAAAAATTACTAATGAACTATTTTTTAGATTAATACAATGTAGAAAAATTTAATAGGCAGTCCAAAATGAAATCTAAACTAAGAAAACTACTAAAAATCACTAGCTTATTTATTAAAAGAAAAAATATTTTTGTAAATTATCTTTTTTTCCTGAAAAATAAATGACGAAACTTATCCTAAAATGTGACTATTTTTTGTAGTTTTCAAATTTTAAAAGTAAGACTTACTAAAAATGACATAAAAATTAAAATATTTGATCTAGACCTACAAGAAGTATTTAAAAGCTAAAAATGATGTAAAAATTTATGTTCGGTCAAAAATTAGGTGTTTACAGAATGTCCCTCTTTACTTGGAAACATGAAGAGTTTTCAGGCAAAGACGTGAACACTGTGACTGATTTTTGACCTGACCATTATTTGAAAGGCGAAAAGATATAAAAGAAAAGGATGTGACTGAGTCCTGATTTTGGGCATCCTACATATCGCGGGTTATAAGGAAATCAGTTCACGTGTAGTTCAAGTAGGTAAAAGGATGGAATGATGAGTTGGAGAATCGAGTGAGGTCTCGTTGAGGTTCCGGTTCGTGGCTCTTGTTATTACATAAAAAGAATGAAAAATACAATAAATGATGAAAGGAAATACAAGGTCCTATTTACTCTACTTGTCTTGAACCTTCCTTTAGACCATCACTTGGATCTTTAGCTATCACCTCACTTTCTTTCGGTGGGTACCTTGATCTCAAAGTATGACCTTGAAGTTAGAATTCGAGACTTCAACTTGCAACTTGGAATGAGTTGTTGATTGTCACGCCCCAAAACCCACCCTAGACGTGACCGGCATCCGACGTCACGAACAACATCGGAAGAACCTAAACAACACAATAATAATACTTGAACCCGCTAGGTTCAACATTCGCCTCCAACAATTTATAAATTAAATGTAACACATCATGAACACATGAATTAAATCAGCGGAAGTCTTTATAAGTCATAGTCATAAACGTGACAAACACCCATTAAGTCGTACGAGACTTTGACAATCTACCCACAATTCTGACAACTATCTATGGAGCTTCTAAGAGACATAACAATCGTCAAACCTCGGGACGCAGCCCGGAAATCTAGAATAATAAACGAAACAGGAAGTGTCCCACGAACAAGGATGTGGGCTCACCAAATCAACAATAGCAGCATGTTCTCTTAAGCGTTGAAAGTATCATGAACCTGCTCTCCTTCGTTACCTAACATACCATCAAAAACAACAATGGTATGCTTGAGTACTATCGTACTCAGTGAGTGCCTCGGGGACAACAAGTATTATAAAAAAAATATAATAATACATAAAGAAATCAGTTCCGAAAAGATAGCATAAAAACAGTCATTCCACTTTGTGATTCTCAATATCATTTGTTAAACAGTTTACAAAGCCATTAATCAATATAAAAACAAGTATTCAGCATGTGTACCTCCATAAGAGTTATAAAAAAAACGATTATGAAGTCTTTTGTTAAGTTACAACTTTTAATTATGCCTTTCAAGTTGATCATGATTGTCAACAACAGTTCCATGAGAGATTACGAATATTACACAGGCCAACACAGGCCCAAGAATCAATCACATCGCGCATAGCGCACCACACCGGAACATATAATTCTCGGTGACCACGCATCCTCCCGAATGGCTAGGCATGAACATAACAATAAAGTCCATGGCATAGAAGCCGATTCACAAATTATCTCAAAGCAGTCACACCATCAATAACATTAAAGTTCATTACGCATATCGATCAACAAAAGACATATTAACTTAACTCCTTACCATTTACCATGCCAAGCATTTCACTTACGAATTCAATATCACCACAAGCCACTCACAGGCAACAAGATACAAAGCAAGCCACTCATGGGCAAACTAATCAATCAATCGTTACTCCGGATTAGGATACCACGGAGGCTAATCGTCCTCTGGACTAGCACAGCAATAGATACTCCGGGCTAGGAAGCAACGGAGGCTAATCGTCCTCTGGACTAGCACACAATAGATACCCCGGGATAGGGAGCAACGAAGGCTAATCGTCCTCTGGACTAGCACAACAGTAGATACTCCCGGCTAGGAAGCAACGGAGGCTAATCGTCCTCTGGACTAGCATAGCAATAGAGACTCCGGGCTAGGAAGCAACGGAGGCTAATCGTCCTCTGGACTAGCACAGCTTGCCCATACAGGCCCAAACACAAACAAAATACAAATCATGTCATATCACCAAGTTATCAATCATGGCTTAGAGCCGAATCTCACTTCTCAAGTCATCATTTCGAATAAAGGCATTTCAAGTTACAACCGATTGATAATCTTATTCAAATATCTTATTCAATTTCAAGTTTAAGAAACCCATTTAACAACAAAACAAGTTGAAGGTCCAACGTTTAGAAGATTAAGTTCACTCATCCAATAATCGGGAAAAGCGAGTTTCACAAAGTAGTATAGTTCGATGCGGGCTTGACCCTACACACGCATAACCTTGTCTAAAAGAAATCATCTTTGTAGTCAAATTATCATTACAGACCATTATGCCATATTAAAATGAGAATATCATTACCAACCTTTAACCATCATTATTAAGCAGCTCTTATAAAGGAAAACATTAATAATATCACATATAAATATGGGGTTTGTTACAATCTAGGTTTAATGTGGGTTTGTCCCCTCACACACATTAACCACCATTTAAACATGAATTAGAGTTCAAGGAACATGAAAAGATTGCTTTTCCTTTCATTCATTAAAGAATCTTGAAATTTAATCCATCCTTAAATTACTTCCAAAACAACCCAATATACCTTATATGCCAATGCTTGTATACACTTCTTTATTTCCGTATATCCATAGTATAACAACAACAACAACTACAGCCAATCCCACGATATTCCAACCCACGAAACAGTTCATAACAACCACCAAATAGTCCCCAAAATATCATCACAAAACAACCACGAAAACCATATAAAATAGCCCCCCAAATATCGTCACAAAACAGCACGGTATACGCTTTGTATACAATATCTTCATACACTTTATTCTCCCAATTTCAAGAACAACAACTTATCAACAACATCAACAACAATATCAACAATTATTTTATATCAATATCCAACTAATCCTATCCATTTAATCATACCAAAACAGTCCACAAGTCATTTGGTATCCAAAAATTATAACCGGACTTTCAATGTCATTTTCTCTATTCTAACTCGTCAAATCTATCAATGATAAGGATAAAAACATCATTAAAATCTTAGACATACCTTATATGAGCAGCCACCACGAAGACAACCTCCCCCAAGTTCAATGTTTTAGCTCAGAACGACGGCAACAACTTGTTCTACAATTTATCCTTCACGAGCCTCGGGATTCGGGGCCTTGAACTTGATCGATTCTCCACTTTCTCTCTCTAAATATCCTCTCTATATCTCTCTAAAAATTCTGAACATTAGGTAGGGGAAATGTGGCTGCTAGGGCTGAACATTTCCCTTAAATAGCAAGGGAAATGGGCCTGACCCGGTTTGGAATTGGGTTGGGCCACCAACTTGACCTTTCTGTCTTAAAACGTCCATATCTCCTTATCTCGATGTCACATGGAGGATCACGACCTATGGTTGGAAAGCTATTTCAATTATATACAACTTTCGTTCTTTGCGTTGTCCCAAATTCCCAATAAATAATGGGGTTATGGCCTCCCGAAGTCAGATCAGCCAAAAACGTACTTGACGGACCAAGTTACGGCCCCAAATGACGCCACGTAACTTGGCAACGTAACTTGGTGAAAATTTCCAGTGAGTTTCTGGAAATTTTTGGGACGTTACGGCCCCAAGGGACGGTCCGTAACTCGTGTTACGGCCCGTAACGTGGGCGTAACGCAGACCAAATTTCCAGTGCAGACAGGCTTCAGTAAAACGGTCATAACCTTTTGTACACAGCTCCGTTCCAGACCCATAATATACCGTTGGAAAACTCTTTCAAAGATCTACAACTTGTATTTGAGGAAGTTTTTCCACATTCTTAACAGATTGTCACGAAAATCGCCCAGAAGACAGACCTATTAAAACTTAGGCGAATTTAAGAGCCCTTAAGAACTTCACTAGTTGGTTTGACTTCAAAACGACCATTTTCCACCCGAATTCATCAAGTATGGATTCATATAGATAAAATATAATCTTAACACTATATTTTTACATATTCACACCTAGTTTAAAATTTACGGGGTGTTACATTGATGCTCTTCCGAATAATAGTTCGTAGAATATTCTTGGATTCTTGTTTCTTGATTAGAAGTTGAAAAGATGTATCTTGAGACGTTGGGACGCCTTATGTGTCAATGCTAACTCTGGCTGCCTTCGAGATTTGAGCATTCTTCTTTCTCTGACCAAATATGGAACTTCATTCTTGAATATCAATTCTATGCTTGTGGGCGAATCATATATGGTGGTCGTTTTGAGAACCCATATGGCATCACCCCTCCCGAAGCCTCTACTGTTCGATCCTAGTACTAGAGATAAGACGATGTGGTGCGAATTTCACGAAACCCTGGGGCACAAAACCTCTGATTCCAGGAACCTTCGGGAGGAGATGGCCAACATGCTTGCCAGGGGACACCTCCGTGAATATCTAAGTGAAAGGGCCAGAAATAATTACTGGAGAATCGGGCCTGTGGAAGAGAAAAATTCCCCTAATGCTCTTCTTGATGTTATCAATATTATTTTTGGCAGATCTATGATCGCTAGTACCAGTTTTCCCACATCCAAGAACATGAAAATCTCGATCACACGAGAGAAGAGGGTCTGCAAACTCCTGGACGAAGGCATGATTACCTTCACTGATGAGGATGCGGAAAGCATCACTTTGCTACACAACGACGCCCTAGTTATCACTGTGTTCATCGATCGCTGCCAGGTAAAGCGCATAATGGTCGATCTGGGAAGTTCGACCAACATTATCCGCTGGAAGGTGGTAGAAGAGATAGGATTGCTGGAAAAAATCATACCGGCTGCAAAAACTCTCTTTGGCTTCAATATGTCCAGCGAAACTACTAAGGAAGAGATCGACCTACCTATGGAAGCCGGAGGAATCATCAAGATGATAAAGTTTTACGTGATCGACGACAATATGCAATATAATGCAATCTTCGGTAGACCTTGGCTCCAAGATATGAAGGCTATCCCATCAACCCTTCATTTGCTATTGAAGTTTCCCACTCTAGGAGGGATCAGGCAGATCCAAGGGGAGCAACCAACGTCAAAGGAGATGTTCGCGATCGAGGAACCTGACACACACGAACTGGTTGTAGCAGCCAAATAGAAATCACTGGGTTCGAAACCCAAACCAGACACAGTTCTTCCAACTCCCCCGGGAGGTAATTTTGAGCTGGGCCGGAGGAGGTTGAGGAAAAGTATGGGGTTCCAAGAAATTTCTAGCCACCTGATGATTTAGACGCCACTAAGTCCACAGTCGAAGAGCTCGAGCACATCGCTCTGTATCCGGATCTAACAGAGAGAAATGTATACCTGGGCACAAGGTTAACCCCGGAGCTTAGGGAGTTATTTCTTAATTATTTAAAAGATAATAATGATTATTTTTCTTAGTCCCACAAAGACATGACAGGGATACTCGCGGACGTGGCAACCCATAAGCTGGGGCTAGACCTCAGTTTCTCACCTGTGCACCCGAAGAAGAGCCTAATTATCGAGGTCCGCAACATGTTTGTCAAAGAAAAGGCCTCGCGTTTGTTAAATATAGGGTCTATCTGGGAGGTCAAATACCCGGATTGGTTAGCAAACGTACTCGTGGTACCGAAGAAAGAAAATAAATTTTATAATGTGCATCAATTTTAAGGACTTTAATAAAGCATGTCCGAAGGACTCGTTTCCGCTATTGAGTATCGACCAGATGATCGATGCTACGGCCAGTCATAAGGTAATGAGTTTTATAAGTTTTCTCGATGCTTATTATGAGTTTTCTCGATGCTTACTCTGGGTATAATCAAATCAGAATGCACCCGGAGGATCAGGAGAAAACATCCTTCATCACAAACTTTGGGACCTATTGCTATAACGCAATGCCCTTCGAGCTGAATAATGCCGGAGCCACTTATCTTGTAAATAAAATGTTTGAACATTAAATAGGTAAGAAAGTTTAGGTTTACATCGACGACATGTTAGGTAAGAGTCTTCGTAGAGAGGACCATCTTAGTCATTTGTAGGAAACATTCGAGATTAGACGACAATTTAATATGAAGCACAGCCCGGAGAAGTGTGCATTCGGAGTGGACTCCGAAAAATTCTTGGGTTTCCTCGTCTCTCAAAGAGGGATAGAGATAACTCCCGAGAAAATCAAAGAAATTGAAGACATTCCAGATATGCTGGAAGATGTAAAGGCTGTGCAGCTAACCGGCCGCATCGCCGCACTCAATAGATTTATATGCAGATCTTCAGAGAAATGCCACAAGTTCATCTCTTTGCTCAAGAATAAGAATGACTTCGAATAGACTTTGGAAAGCGAGAAGGCGCTCCTTGATCTCAAAGTGTACCTATCCTCACCTCCGCTCATGTTAAAGCCAAAGGACAGCGAGTTGTTGCTAGTCTATCTGGCCGTTTCAGAGGTTACAGTTAGTGCAGTCTTAGTCTGGGAAGAGCAAGGTATGCATTTTTCTGTCTATTATGTAAGTAGAGTTATGTCCGGGGATGAAACACGGTACCCGCTTCAGGAAAGACTGGCCTTCGCCTTAGTGATGGCATCACGTAAGCTCCAACTATACTTTTAGTGCCACCCGATTGCCTTCGTGACCACATTTCACGTTCCCTCTACTGAATGTGCTCCATAAGCCTGAACTATCGGGGCAATTGGCAAATGGGCAGTCGAATTAAGTGAGTTTGATATATAGTACAAGCCATGAACTGCAATTAAGTCTCAAGTTCTCGCAAACTTTGCTGTCAACTTCAGTCCAGGCGTGACCCCCCAAGCTGAAAAAGAGGCTTCCTTGGTACCAAGGGCTATACCTGGGGTGTGGATACTTTATACCGATAGGGCATCAAACGTAAAGGGGACCGGTTTGGGGATAGTCTTGTACACCTCTATCAGAGAAATCCTGAGGCATGTAATAAATGGCGTGCCTCTGACTAGTAATGAAGCTTTGATTGTAGGTCTTGAGCTAGCTCGAGGATTAGGTGTTGAAGTCATCGAGGCGAAGTGTGATTCCCTGCTGGTGGTAAATCAAGTTCACGGGGTATTTGAAGCAAAAGAAGAACACATGCTATGATACCTCAAGAAGGTCATGAGATTAATTTCCAGGTTCCAAGAATGGACGGTGGTATGCGTACCTGAGGAAGAGAATACGGAAGCAGACGCATTGGCCAATTTGATCTCCTCCACAGAGTCAGTAGGCTTGAATTCAGAGTTAGTAATCTAGCTGCTTTATTTCACACCGGATTAATCAGGGTATGACGAGGTTAATTCTACCATCTTGGTTTGGGATTGGCACAGTGAGTTTCTGGATTACCTGAACCATGGAAAGGTATCGGAGAACCAGAAAGAATCGAGGGCTCTGCGGGCTAAAGCTGCTTGATATTGTGTCGTTGACAATTTGTTACACCGGAGGTGCTTCATGGTCCAATGATAAGGTGTGTGGGGCTTGAATAAGCTGACTACGTGATGAGGGAAGTCTACGAAGGGATTTACGATAATCATTCTAGCGTGAAGTAGCTGACCAAGAAACTACTCAGGGTCGGATATTATCGGCCTAGAATGGAAGAAGATGGGAGTGCCTTCGTCTGAAAATTTGACAAATGCCAGTGACACGCTCAGGTGTTGTATCAACCAGGTGAAGAGTTGCATTTGGTGGTGTCCCCTTAGCCGTTCATGAATTGGGGGATGGATATAGTCGGGTTATTTCCAGTCGGTACGAGTCAAGTGTGATTTGTGTTGTTAATGACCGACTATTTCTTTAAATGGGTGGAGGCAGCGGCTTACCAGAAGGTCTGAGAGAAGGAAGTGATAGACTTCATTTGGTAGCACATTATCTGTCGCTTTGACATTCTGAAGGAAATAGCTTATGATAACATCCCACAGTTAATCGGGTCCAAAGTCACTAAATTCCTTGGGGACTTGCATATCAAGCGCATCACCTCGTCCCCCCATCACCCCAACGCTAATGGACAAGCGGAGTCAACCAACAAAACGATTATGCAGAATCTGAAGAAGAAATTGGAAGACGCCAAAGAAGAATGGCCTTCTAAATTGCTGGAGGTACTTTAGGCCTATAGAACCATAACAAAGTCCAATATTGGAAAAACTCCTTTCTCCCTAGTATACGGGGCGGAGGCGTTAATTCCGGTTAAAGTTCGTACCCCAAGTTCGAGGTATATGCATGCCGAAGATGTCCAATACTGATGCAATGCTGATGCAATTAGAGTTGCTTGAATAATACAGAGATTTGGCATACGTCATAATGGTCGCTCAGAAGTAGCGAATGGAGTGCTATTACAATTGTCGTACCAACCTCCGACACTTTAAAATCGGAGACTTGGTGCTCCGCAAGGTGATTGATAATACCAAAGACGCTAGTGCTGGAAGCTTGGATCGAATTTGGAAGACCCGTATAAGGTTACCAGTATAGCCGGCAAGGATCGTACCAACTGGAGATGAAGATGGAAATAATCTACCAAGAAATTGGAACGTTAGCTTCCTGATACGCTCAAATTACACCTGTTAATGGTATAACGCGGACGTTGTCAAATATAGTAACCCAACAAGGTTGGGGTCGAATCCCACCGGGAATAAGGTGTGAAAAGGTTACTAAAATCGTAGGATGCTAAGTTTAGGTCTAATGTCTTAATCCGATGATTTTGGTAATATTTGGTTTTTCTATGACTAATTGCTATCTACTTGCTTTGGTGGAAATTTACGGTAAAAGAAACTAAGGTTGTGTCCCCGTTAGATAGAATGTATGATCATGGGTATTGATCTTGAGATACTTCTAATGGATCATTATATGAATGCACTTAATCTCTATATGAATCTATACTATTTCCCAATAAATAAAGATTATCTCTTCCTATGATTTTTCCAAATATAAGAAAGTAACTAGGAATAACGATTAATCATGCCAAGTAAATTCTTCTTATTCCTAAGTGAATTTATTAAACAAAGTTTAAAGCTTTGAGTCCTTGTTATCTATTCTTGCCAACCCTAATTATTTTCTCAAATAAATCAAGGTTTATGGCTTTAATCAATGTTTGCAACCATTAATTATGAATGAAGAATGAAGAATAAATAAACCCTAATAATCCATTATGTGTATATCAATCACAAACCCAATCACAAAACACCCATCAATTGGGTTCACAACCCTAGTAAGGGAAATTAGCTACTCATAGAGGAAGAAGAACAATAAGAAATAATGGGAATCATAATGCTTACAATTGATTTCTTGGAATTGAAGAGAAATTAATTGCAATTGTTTGTAATCTCCCTAAAAGATTTCAAAACTATGAGTAACTAATGCTAATGAAAAATAAAACTGAGTTCTATAGTAAATTGTCCCTACAAGAAACCTAAAATAAGGTATTTATAAGAGTCAAAGTTATGCAAAATAAGATTGACAAAATTGCCCCCGACGGACCAATGTACGAACCGTACATTTTATACGGTCCGTAGAATCAGTGACAGATCTCCGTAAAATCTTCTCCAGTTGTCAGATGTACGATCCACTTTTACGGACCGTAAATATTATATGGTCCGTATAACTTGCCTGTAAATCCTCTTCTCTTCAAGACTTTTCTAGAACCAACCTACGATGAGATTTACGGACCGTAAATATTATACGGTCCGTACTTCTGCCTGGACTTCCACTTCATGTCTGAGCCTTCTCTGTTAAGCATTCACGATGGCATTTACGGACCGTGAATATTTTACGGTCTGTATGTTCTTCTGTATAAATCAGGCTTCAATTAATTTTCTTTCTTTGAACATCTTTTTACTCCATTTCCACGACTTGCTCCCGAAATACGTTAAACATCTGCAACATGTCATAAACACATCAAAAAGACCAAGACTCGCTCAAAAACAAGTAAAACTTATAGCCAAAAAGCATCCAATGTGCCATAATTTCACGGCTCATCACTTCCTTAAGAGATAGTACACCTGACCGAGAAAAACGCGGCCGGTGAGATTGCACTTTTTTTTTCCTTCGTTTAATTTTTCTCCTAATTGGTTTTTTCCGGCAAGGTTTTTTACGAGGCAATTCTGTATGGTTCCTTGAATGTTATCCTGAAGGTCTTATCCAGTGCTTGGAACTTCATTCTTTACTCCCAAACACTTTGTGGAGGGGGGGGGGGGGGGGGGGGGTTCTATATGGATATACACACTCATACAGAGTTAAGATTAAGCTTTAAGTCGAAAGTCTCGAAAAAAGTATTGGTATCGGGGACTACCCCGACTGAGGATCGTGAATTCATCTAACCGGATTGAACACGCTAGATGGTAGCCGGACCACCGTTCTTTTGCATTTGCAAGTCAAGGGAATCAATAGTACTTGCTTTCTTTTAAAAATTTCTTGCCATGAAAAGCAAAGACATAAACTTTTGTCATGAAAAGCAAATATATTAAACGGATGCAATTTATGACATACCGGAAAGCATGTGCCAAAACGAATCGAAGACGTCATTTTCTAAAGCACCAAAGAATAAAGGCCCTCTCTTGTAAATAAATATAAATCCTAAATTAAAAATGGACAAGTTCAAACACCATAATAGTCAAACAAGATTTCACCGGCATAGTAAACGGACAAACTAAGCAAATTCTTGGAAACTCCTTCTAAAAATAGTTCAGAACTACAAGAATAATTTATTCTTTCCGATAGGGCAAAATTAAACCCCTCGGACCAAAGCCTCAAAGGTTTTCCAGTCAAAAGGTTTTTCTCTCCTTATCTTTTAAAGTAAAAGATTATTAATATTAACCAAAGAATGAGTATATTAGATAGCAAAATCATTAAGAGCAAAAAGGAGATTCTTCATTATAAAGCCTCTCCGGGCTTGTAAGACCCGGAGACAAACAAGAGAGTTTCAAACCAAGCACAAGCCTACAAAGGGGACCGATAAACTCGGTTCCATGGTTCGCTAAAGGCTCGCTCAAAAATAGAATATTGGAAATAGTTGTCTAAATTGAAAACAAAGACATGGGCACACGGGCCCGAAAAAACTAAAAGGATTGAAATTAAGATGAGGGAGGTTAACCCCCAGTAGTAGGAAGGGTCCCTGGGACCTCGCTGTCTGACCTGCTGTCTTTAGAAGACCAGAGGTTCGCCATTGTGGATTCGGCAGCCATAAAATCCACATTTGCATCCTGCAGGGCTTCGGTAAGGTCCAGCTTCTTGTCCAGGGCCTCCTTGAAGGCGTCCTTGCGAGGCTTCAAGACGGAAAGGTCCCATACCAAGCTTACCTTGTGTTCCTCAGCAATACGGCGCCGTTGCAGCCCTTCCCACCGGGACCAGAGCCGAGCTCGGGAGGCATTTGAGCACCTCAATTGGCCCCGAGCGAATTCCAGGTCGCTCTCCAGTCGGCAGACTCTTGCTTAAAGGTTCTGATAGTCAAAGGTCTTGGTCCGGAGGGCTTCCTCATTATCCTCAAGATGTTGTCGTACCTCGTCACAACTCGGTCACAGGGAGTGTTTTAAGGTCTCAGACTCTTGGCACCTTAACCGGAGCATTTCTACTTCAGACGCAAATGGGTGCTCTCCTTAGTCAGTGAGCTTTCTGCTGGAGGGGGTGGCGCTTTCCCGGCCTCTTCCATTGCAGCAGATTTGGTAGCATGACACGTAAGGATTTGTTCAGCAAGTTGGGTCAGCTACACCTTCAAGTCTTGGCCAAGAGAGCCGGGCTGAGCAAAACTTTCCCCTGGGTCAATAGAATCAAGTTGTGTTATAGGGGGCTTTGGGATATTCTGCTCCCTGTTACAGTTCACTTTTATGCGGGCGCATAAAAGCTACTACGAGGTTGTTGGTGCTCTAATTGAATTTTAGTATTTTTAGAGTTGCCACCAAATTTATTAAAGGAAAACTAGGAAAACCGCGTAAAAGATTTTTCAAGTAAGAGAGAAATATTTTTGGTACGAAAGTTCGAGGTAAGGGTTCTGGTGATCCCCTAGGGAACGTTTTACGCACCCTAGTATTAAAGATCCGTAGAATACGGTTGACCTACGAGCTTAAATGTGTGTTTAATGTGATTATTTACTTAAAAGTGTTTAGTCCGCAAAATGTCATTCATTTCTTTATCATAAACTCAAGAAAATTTTGACAAAAAGTCCCCTTAAAAAAGGGGGGTTTTGGGTTTGAAAATCCACATAAGTGTTCAACTCACTTTATTGCCAGACTAGGACACCCCTGGAATTTCTCCCAAGTAGAGTCTCTACTATTCTATTCCTAATAAAATGGGTTTAGTACTTATGGATTTTATATATAGAGAAAATATGGAGTATATCTCTGTTTTATATATTATGTATATATATAAAGGAAAAGAAGGTGGTTTTTGTTAAGTTATTATTTTAATCACTTTAGAAGCTCATACACTCAACTCATATTCCGAGTCCAAAACCCGTTATTCTCAAATCGGTCCAACTGAATTTCCCTTTGTTTTAGTCCATAGCATTTTGGGCTTCTGGCTCATTGGGTCTAAATTAAAGATTCAGATTCTAGCCTTTGCGAAAAATGACTCAGATTTTGCCACTTTTTATTTCTAAAAAAAAAGTCCCATTTGACACCTCTTTAAACCAACCAAATAGTCTAACTTTGCAAATAGCCCTTTTTTTTCCGTTAGTAATTTGAAAAAAAAAAAAAAACGTTTTTAGAGTCAATTTATCCCTTAGTCTCCAATTCCCAATTAATTCCAAAGTAGTAGATGGCTAACGATTTTATTTAAGGCCCAAAACAGACTCCTTATCAAGTTTTTGCTAAGGATAGAAGGTCCAAAACTATTTGTTGTCCATTTAAATCATTTAGCATTTTTAGCAATTTGGATACCGTTTTAGAAACCTGTTGATTTAGTTTTAAGAAAGCAGTTCATACTAAATAAGAAATGGTCAAGTTTAAAATATCTTAGGTGACTTTCCTAAAATATTACGTTTTTCATACGTTCTAACATGCATAAGGGTTTCACTATTTTACATACTTGTCATGTACACAATACAAATAAATATGTAATGCAAAGTTAAAGGGAAGAGTGGATTTTGATGGGCCTACCCAAGCCCATCAGTGCCATTTTCACCCATGGCTGGGCCTTTAACATATTAGCCTCCCTTTCCTTCTTCGGACTCGATCAAAAAATGATGTTGGGCCAGAGGCCCAACAAGGTTTAATGCAAGGAGAAGGGCCCGAGTGGCCCAGGATTGAATTTTACATGGAACACATAAAAGGATAATGATTAGGACATGTCTATGTATTTAAACTAAGGCATAGATAGTTCATACTTAAGCAAGTTAAATATACAAATCAAATAGATATATGACAAAGTAGAACATTTTTTAGAAGAAACTCAAGCCCAAATCAGATAACGATGAGGAGAGTTCAAGGCCCAAATGAGTTGTTTTTAAGCAGAATTAGATAGACTGGCCCAAACATGACAATATAGGAAAACCGTGGTCCAATAACAACATATAAGGGAAAGAGGCCCAAAATTTAAGCAAATACCAACAACCATCAACACTTATAGATCCACATAAGGGATATACCCATTATATACTAAATATACTAGTTCTTATACACCTGTGTATATAGGACTCGATATATCTAGGATATTCATGAAGAAAGTCAATCACACAGAATGGAAAACAACAAGAATCAGAGAGGAGGAGTAATATACAAGGGAAACCAGACAATATACTTGCTTAGACAAGACTTTATGCTACCAAATACCAAACAGTCACTTACAAGTCACATATGGATCAGGTGAACCATCAACATGCAACATAAGCATTTTCAGCAATTCTGACTACATGGGATATCCAAGCTAGCACAACATACGTTAAACTAATCACTTACACAATTAAACAAATTCCTAATGGACAGTGTGCTAATGAGGGAACATAAAGAATATGCTCTTCCATAATTTATATGAGCTCATACAAATCCAAACAAGGCAATACACATGCTGATTTTAACTCATTAGTCTCACCAAATTAACAAAACCTGTGGCCAGATTCAGGTGATTAAAGCAACAGGATCATGAATCATGCATAAGTCACTAACACAGTGTCATACCCCAATTCTGATAGGGCATGAGGGCACCCGACCCTTACTTAGAGCCAAGCAAACCCGCTGGTTCTCGTTATACTCATAACCTTGCTGGAATTTTAATCATGAAATGATATGCACAATGAAATCTTTTCAAAACATTATTTACGTCTTTCTTAAATCAAGTAAAATCTGTAATCATATGAAATCCGTAAAGTAATGCAAAATGATATATATCGACCTACATAGCCGCTTACAAGACTGACATACTGTATACATGACTCTGTATGCAAACGTCTCTAACGTAGAACATGATATCAAAACATAAGTTGGGACAGGGCCCCAACATACCCATAATGTGTCTGACTCAAATCATAAAGAAATACTCTAACTCGGCCATACTCCGAATGAAATGGAGTTTGCCAATCCAGTTGATAGCCTGGGAATACCCTACAGTCAGTCTCCTATATAATCTTTCCTGCAAAATAATACGGGGCTGCGTGGCATGAACAAACATCCCCAGGTAAAGGGACGTCAGTACGAACAATGTACCGAGTATGTAAGGCAGCAGTAATCATAAGGAATGAATTATAAATCATAATAAAAGTACGAGAAATAACCTATACGGTGAGTAGCCCGAAAGGCAGAAAACAATAATGTAGATAGCCCGAACGGCAGAAAACAATATTGTAAATAGCCCCGAAGGCGATGACAATGCATGCTTCCATGTAAAATCATTTATCAAATGCATAGGCCCTTTAAGACCGATATATAATATGAATAGGCCCTTTAAGACCGATAATCTTTTATATGCTCCTTAAGACCGAATCTCTCTCATATAACGTACCCGGCCCTAGTGGGACTCGGTGTGTATAACGTACTCGGCCTGTATCAGGTTTCGGTGTGAATGGCCAACTGATCAGTGGTTGCACAGCTATGTGTCGTACCCGACCAACTATAACGTGGCTCGGTGAAGTAAAATAGTGCATACATATATATTGATGCAAATGAATGCGCGTGAGACTCATAAGATTATTTCTGAAACTCTAGAATAACCTGGAAGCATAATACCCTCGAATGTCATTATGGATTATAATATCAAAATAGGACTTCAGGAATCATAGACACGTATCAGGACATAATGAAATAGCTTTTGGAAATCAAGAACATTAGCCATTCTAATATTTAAGAATAGGAGCTTCTTTGGAGTTTATACGTTCGTCGTCCGTTTGTTTCATATAGACCATGCCAAAAGAAGAAAAAGAAATAGCCTTAACATACCTGAAACTCCTGAAATGATTCCAACTATTTATCGCTCCAAAATCTACATATAAAATCATTATGCTACCGTTAGATTATCCTCGAAGTCTACTCTTTAAGCTTCCAACTATACTCTTTTAAGATTTTCGAAAATCGGGCAGCATGTGCTATGTTAATATCCCTATCCCAAAACCAATCCAATACCAACAACAACAAGTAGCAACAACCCAACAACAAAGATAATAATACCCAACTCCTTTCATCGCAATCAATACCAATTTAATATCCAAAACATCCCACACGATGTTTATAAGTTCTATCAATCGATTAATCAATTATACGATGTCCTAACGACTTTATCTTCCGTAAATAAGTCTCAATCAACCAAAAGTGGAACATTTATACCTTTGATTTGTAGGAACAATTAATTCTTTACCCTTTACTTTGATTTCGAGAGTCAATCCGCTTTAATACGATACCATGATCGAGATTACGCGTTACCCGAGCTTTATCACGTTTTAATCTTAAAAGTAAGCTAAGATTTGGTTAGGAATGGTTTTGGGAACTCTACAGAGCATTTGGGTCTGTTTTGGAAGGTAAAATGAATGATTTAGGGCTGAAAACCCCATAAATACGACTTTTGAAGTCGGCCAAACCCGACCCGAATTCGACCCAGCTGGCTGCTCTGTCAGCCCGACTTGAAACGTCTATAACTTCTTATCCCTATGTCGTACGAAGGCCCACAACCTATGGTTGGAAGGATATTTCAAGTATCTACAACTTTCATTTTTTGTGTTTTCCAAATTCTAAACGTATAATGGCATGTTGGCCTCGTAAAGCTAGATCACCCGAAAGTGTATCCTTAAATAATCCTTTTGGAGTGCTTATGCTCATATTTGGCTTAAGTGTCCTTTTTAAAAATTTATCAACTTCCCATGTACTATTCATATAACTTGTCATATGCCCTTTATAAAATCCCGACATGTGAGCCCCACCTTCACTTACGGTTACGAGGGCTATTTATCAAGTAACGTATTAACCAACTTACACCATATGGCCTCCAATGTCATCTATATGTTATTCTTATACATATATAACAGAATCGTCATCCCTAATCCTTGTATATATTTACTGTCCCTTGAGCCCATACTAAGTCGTCTGCAGTCTTGGTAACGCGAAATTTTTCGGGGTGTAACATCCTTCCGCCCTTAGGAACATTCGTCCTCGAATGTCGAAGTAGAGTCTGATTTAATCTTAATTTATTTGACTTCCAATGCCTTTCATAACTTTGTCCTTATGACCATAGTCACTTACACACGTAGTGTTACGTTTCAACTTCGAGCATATGATCTTGCTTTATTCATTGTCACAACTTATATTTGTAATATGCCTCCAATATTATTCTTTACAAGTATTCCCTTGTCAGCTCATCATAGGCTTCATAACCCTCGAGAATTTCATAACCTTCCGGTAAGTTGTAGGTAATCTGCTATTACTATACTAATACGAAAGTCAACTTTCCAAGGTGTAATATTCTCCGGGTGGAACTCCTTTTACTCAATGATTCTATCAAATTTGCAAGCAGTCGAGTCCAATCCAGGGCCATAATAGGCCAATATTCATACGTATATCATATACATCAAATTTATACACTATATCTTACAACCACTACTTACCCCGAAATTTTATATACGTATACCTGCATTTCATTTTATACCAACGCAAAACTATATAACTCACTTCATATATTATACATCGCAATCCTAGGGTTAGGCAATTGAAAATTTGTCTACCACTCAATCTTATCTCATAACCATCTTCATATACAATATACATATAGTACAGTTCGAATTTTCTTTACTTCGGTTCTTTCTAATCTTTCTTTGTGAACAGTATAGGTAATAATTTCCTTCCTTCCTTTTTTATCAATAACATTAAATCATCTACATCACGATTCCCTCGTAAGGTCGATACTGATATTATCAGCTTACCAATCCAATCTTATTATCGGAATTCGGCTTGTCTCACTTCTCTGTAACTGTACATAACTCTTTTCCACACGTTACCTTGTCGATATAAAAACAATGAGGCCACTAAGTTGTGATCTCCTCACATCATCTGGTTATACCTTATTATCTTCGATTTGGATCTTCACATGTTCGTCTTATCATTATCTTTGTTTCCCCTAAGTCCTTTACCAGTATCTTACAAACCTAGACTTGGAGCTTGCACTTATCATCATATTCCGACATAGGTTCATCTCTAAATTTAACCATCTAACTTACGTTGTTTGACATGTTTGTCCTTTACTCGATATTTTAACTCAAATCACTGTATAGTCTTATCGCGAATACACAATCTTCACTTAACTCTTACTTTCCTTCTTACCCTTTCTAGGTGCCCGTTGTTTCATTGTCATCATATAAATACTCATATTATACATGTCTCTTCTCACTCGATACATGGGTGAATATTTACTTTTCTTTCCTGTTCCGAAACTTCTATTTTTCTTAGATTCATTCTGTCCTATGTATGTCATATCTGTGCCAAGTTCCTCTTGTTATCTCTTTTAATATATCTTATCATACTCTTTTTCTTTCTTGAATTTTCTTTTGATTATCACATTCTAGCGTAGATAAATTCATGTCCTTTCCTGCTCGCTACTTATAAGTCACCATACTGTTTCTATCGATAATACCTTTTTCCATTTCCTTCAGTAACCACTCTTTTCAAACTCACAGCTTGGCCTTCCTTTGCATTATTCATTAAATTGCTCATTTCCATCTTCTTATCGTATTCTTAAACCATTTCACAATTTCCCTTAATCTAACTTGTAACACTTTAGGCATATTATCTCGTGTCGTTTCTTTATCTTTAGTTCAAACTTTTCTATTGCCTCTTTACTCAGATTTTGCTCTTAGTTTTCCTATCACACATCATGTTGCAATCTTTACAAGAATATGCGTACGTGCTCAACCATGGCTATGCCCTATTTTCCCTTAGTATTAATTCTATTTCAGTATTTTGGCTCATACCATCTTACATCTTTCCTTAATGTACCCAAAATATCGCAACCACATTATTATTGCTGAATCCTTACTCTTCTTATCAAGTACTCACTTGGTCTTCTTAACATACAAATATTTGTTGGTTGCATAACTATTCTTGTACAACTTGTATAAAGTATATCCAATCTTAGTCACAGTCTTTCCTTCTCCTGGTTCCTTCTACTTTACATATCTCATTCGTACAAAAACTCGCTCGTAGGCTATCTTGTCATACTCTTTTCCCTTCCTTTATTCACCCTTTGATTTTATCATATCCTACTATAGGAGATTTTTTTGTCCCTTCTCCTTTGCTACTTGTAAGTCACAATATCATTAGCAAGCACTCTATTGCCAACATCTTAGCCTCTAATCCAGTATAGCATTTCTATTCTTTATAATATCTCTTAAGTTACTCGCTTTCATTCTCTTATCGTATTCTTTCTTTTTATAAGCACCCACTTTCTAATGTCATATCATTCAAGATCTTTACAAATGATTCTCAGCACTGTCTCAGATACTATCTTGACTTATATCCATTTATTGCCGGCTTTCAGATCTTACTAACTTATTTCAGCAAGGGATTTCACTTGAAGTTTAAGCATCTATATAAACAGATAAGGGGGGTTGTGCCTATCATATTTTCAAGTTTAGGGGGGTAATTAGGCTAACGTAAAGTTTAGGTGTACACTGAATAAAAATCGATAAGTTCAGGGGGGTCCTAGACCCTTCTGCCAATATATTTCAGTGTCTATTGTTTCCATCTTACAGCTGCATTTCTCTCACCCGCTTCCCCCCTTAAGGGTGTACTTATACCATTATCTGTTTATATTCTGCTCTATGTTCCCATTTCCAATCTCAAATGCGTCTGATCCTTTTTCCAATTCACTTGGTATAATTACCATATCCGTGTCTTTTCTTTATAATTTATAACTTTGATTATTCACGTACGAAACCTTAACAAAATCTTGAAGCGATGAGAACCTTTCTATATATAGTACAAAATCTCATCTGATAATTTGTACTCAAGTAATGCAAACAATGTAGCAACTCATCCAAGGCCACATTCCACTTACTCCAATCAACAGTTAATTATTACTTGTAGTCATTCCAAATTCTCAATTAGGTAGCACTTATATTCTGATGATAAATGTCCAAAGTTCTCATGTAACATTATCTTTATCCCAACTTGTATCATCTGTTTCCTTTAATAAATTTACAATACATCATTTGTTTCTCAAACCTACAGTCTTTGTCCTTTAAGGATTTCACTGTTTCTGTGGTGAAGTCATATACACGCAGTACTCCTTTATGACTTATGCTCTTTTACCCTTGTTGTGTACTTAGGACCGACTTCTTACTTACTCAAAATCATATCGGGTTTATCTTAACGACAATCTTATCTTATCACCTTGTCGTCATACTACACCTTTAAGTTCGTAGCTATATATTTCGCTCTCGTTCTATACTCGTACTCAATTAATTACGTCTATCTTGGGTGGTTCCTTTAGAATTCCCTTACCATTTCTCCAGTCTATGTCCATCTTTTATTCCGTGCATGAGGAATCTTATGCTACCTCTATATCCTTCAGAAAACATCACTTCTGCATAACCCCTTTCTCATCTTCAAAACGTATTCTGTTCATTCTTGTTTGTTCTTATCATACCAGTCATTTTCTAGCACTCATTCTATCTCGTTGCTCATCTCTCCGTAGTTTGGTCTTTCACAATTCAGTCACTTATATTACTCGTGTTCTCGACTATACATGTCATAACCTGTTATTACACTATTATCTCTCTTTCTTCTTATTTCTTTCTTTCAATTAACTCTTCCTTTTCTTGTGCTCGCTGTCATTTCCGTTATCACATAATCTTTATTCTGAACTTTCCCTACAGAACTTTATAAGACTTTCTTATTCGTTCTATAGCCCGCTTTTTCGTTTCACACTTGCCTTTATACTTTAGTCACATAGATCATGTCATATCTTTTATTCACTTCCTCACTAGGCTTTACTCATTTTCATAACAATCCTCATTATATTCACATTATATCCTGTTTGTAATCAATCCTATAGTGTAACACTTCTTAACCTTAATCACGATTCTTACTATGGTTTAATTACACTCTATGGAGTAGGCGTACTTAACCTTTTACCCTTTTCTGGTCAATCTTATCCTCAATACCTCACAAGCTGTCTTATCAATACATTCATATTCGTCATAATTCTTCTTCCTCAGTACTCTTGTCTCAATCATACTGTTACTTCTTTTAACTATAAACGCGTCGTAATTTATCCCTGCTTATCAATTCAGTCGATACCTCAATATAACACTCTATTAAGATTTGCCAGCCTTTTCTAAATCATCTCTTAGTATCACAAGCCCTTCCAAATTATTCTAGCATTTCTTTTTACCATATCGATATCGACCTCATAATTACTATTACTATCAATTCAACAGTTAACTCATTTCTCGAAGTCAGCCATACTCACAACTTAGTCAAATCTTATCATTACTGTTAGCACGACCTTTCAAGGCATATTATGAACTTATATCTAATTCTTTTTTTATTTCTAGTAAAATTTTGGTAGGGTTTCCTTTGTATTTCTTGCTATCCCAAAACTTGCACGCAGGAAATACCAACAATGCCTCATAGGGCCAACATATATATACCATATCATAGCCACACAGGGCTCCAAATATCAACAACAGTATGAAAATGTTGAACTTACCTCGTATGTCCAACTCAAACTGTTCTCGTTATACTTTCACTTTCAATCTTTAACTACATATTTCAATCATACCTGCAACATTCACACCATATCTGACATATACCCTGCTTACCGTTACTTACCTTTTTACTGATTCCTTCAGCTTCTTCTGTTCACACCTTATAACTGGACTCATCATCAATATATATACACATTCAATCCATTTTCTTACTATACTGACAATAACTTACCTTGATGATGACCAGTTTGCCATTCTGTATATACAAATTCTGATAACGTAACCTCAATGAAATATCTTACCTCTGTAACTCC
The DNA here is from genome assembly GCF_019175385.1 of Lycium barbarum. Taxonomy (NCBI): domain Eukaryota; kingdom Viridiplantae; phylum Streptophyta; class Magnoliopsida; order Solanales; family Solanaceae; genus Lycium; species Lycium barbarum. The sequence continues at coordinate 23,837,402 of NC_083339.1, forward strand.
CAATATCATTATTTACCTTCTCTTGTCAACACCACTCTCCTGCTGAAATCAAAGGTTAGTACATAAGGGATATCATTTCCTATCTCTTAGATCTATCGCACGATCCTAAGATATGAAAAAAAGAGTAAGCATCCTAAATGCCCTGTACCCTCCTGTTTATAAATGTGGTGCGCAACATACCATAAACAAGACTCTACTAGACACGACTTTGCAGACAACCCCTAGGACGAACTGCTCTGATACCACTTTGTCACACCCCAATTCTCATAGGGCATGATGGGCACCCGACCCTTACTTAGAGCCGAGCGAACCCGCTAGTTCTCGTTATACTCATAATCTTGCTAGACTCTTAATCATTAAATGATATGCATAATGAAAGCTTTTCAAAACATTCTTTACGTCTTTCTTAAATCAAGTAAAATCTGTAATCATATGAAATCCGTAAAGTAAATGCAAAATGATATATCGGCCTACATAGTCGCTTACAAGACTGACATACTGTATACATGACTCTATCTGCAAAAGTCTCTAACATAGAACATGATATCAAAACATAAGTTGGGACAGGGCCCCAACATACCCATAATGCATCTGACTCAAATCATAAAGAAATACTCTGACTCGGCCATACTCTGAATGAAATGGAGTTTGCCAATCCAGCTGATAGCCTGGGAATACCCTACAATCAGTCTCCTGTATAATCTTTCCTGCAAAACAATCCGGGGCTGCGTGGCATGAACACAGTGTCTCCAGGCAAAGGGACGTCAGTACGAACAATGTACCGAGTATGTAAGGCAGCAGTAATCATAAGGAATGAATTATAAATCATAATAAAAGTATGAGAAATAACCTATACGGTGAGTAGCCCGAAAGGCAGAAAACAATAATGTAGATAGCCCGAACGGCAGAAAACAATATTGTAAATAGGCCCTTTAAGACCGATATATAATATGCATAGGCCCTTTAAGACCGATAATCTTTTATATGCTCCTTAAGACCGAATCTCTCTCATATAACGTACCCGACCCTAGAGGAACTCGGTGTGTATAACGTACCCGGCCTGTATCAGGACTCGGTGTGAATGGCCAACTGATCAGTGGTTGCACATCGACTTTTCATACCCGGCCAACTATAACGTGGCTCGGTGAAGTAAATAGTGTATACATATATATAGATGCAAATGAATGCACGTGAGACTCATAAGATTATTTCTGAAACTCTTTAATAACCTAGAAGTATAATACCCTCGAATGTTGCTATGGATTATAATATCAAAATAGGACTTCAGGAATCATAGACACGTATCAGGACATAATGAAACAACTTCCGAAAATCAAGAACATTAGCTATTCTAATATTTAAGAATAGGAGCTTCTTTGGAGTTTATACGTTCGTCGTCCGTTTGTTTCATATAGACCATGCCAAAAGAAGAAAAGGAAATAGCCTTAACATACCTGAAACTCTTGAAATGATTCCAACTATTTATCGCTCCAAAATCTACATATAAAATCATTATGCTACCGTTAGATTATCCTCAAAGACTACTCTTTAAGCTTCCAACTATACTCTTTTAAGATTTCCGAAAATCGGGCAGCATGTCCTCTGTTAATATCCATATCCCGAAACCAATCCAATACCAACAACAACAAGTAGCAACAACCCAACAACAACAACAACAATAATACCCAACTCCTTTCATCTCAATCAATACCAATTTAATACCCAAAACATCCCACACGATGTTTATAAGTTCTATCAATAGATTAATCAATTATACGATGTCCTAACTACTTAATCTTCCGTAAATAAGTCTCAATCAACCAAAAGTGGAACATTTATACATTTTATTTGTAGGAACAATTAATTCTTTACCCTTTACTTCGATTTTGAGCTTCAATCCGCTATAATACGATACTATGATCGAGATTACGCGTTACCCGAGCTTTATCACATTTTAATCTTAAAAGTAAGCTAAGATTTGGTTAGGAATGGTTTTGGGAACCCTACAGAGCATTTAGGTCTGTTTTGGAAGGGAAAATGAATGATTTGGGGCTGAAAACCCCTTAAATACGACTTTTGAAGTCGGCCAAACCCGACCCGAATTCGACCCAGCTGGCTGCTCCGTCAGCCTGACTTGAAATGTCTATAACTTCTTATCCCTATGTTGTATGAAGGCCCACAACCTATGGTTGGAAAGGTATTTCAATTATCTACAACTTTCATTTTTGTGTTTTCCCAAATTCTAAACTTATAATGGCGTGTTGGCCTCGTAAAGATAGATCACCCGAAAACGTATCCTTAAATAATCATTTTGGAGTGCTTATGCTCATATTTGGCTTAAGTATCTTTCTTAAGAATTGATCAACTTCCTATGTAATATTCATATAACTTGTCATATGCCATTTATAAAATCCCGACATGTGGGCCCCACCTTGACTTACGGTTACGAGGGCTATTTATTAAGTAACGTATTAACCAACTTACACCATATGGCCTCCAATGTCATATATATGTTATTCTTATACATATATAACAGAATCTTCATCCCTAATCGTTATATATCTTTACTCTCCCGTGAGCCCATACTAAGTCGTCTGCAGTCTTGGTAACGCGAAATTTTCTGGGGTGTAACACACAGACTGTACCTCATACCATTAAACTATACACCAAGTGTTTTTAACTTAAAAAGACTAAGCATGATATATAATACTAAACTAAACATGCAACATATACCAAAATTAAGACATGCTAACACATGGTTAACAAACAAAACCCATAATCAGACCTACAAGAGTGGACTACTCAACAAGACCATAAACTAAACTTGATTACCTTATACACTCAACTTGAGACTAATAGCATTAACCTATCACATATCACAGACAAGCACGGTATTGGTCCTTGTTAGATTTAAACCAAATAAGATTCAGACTAAACACATAAAACATTATGATACGCGCGCGCGAGGTAAGCATTTTGGACATGATCAAACTATCGAGACAAATGACATGATTCAAGGAAGGCTAAGACATTTAACTTTACTACATTTAAACCATTTATAGCACCACTTTATAATACTTCAACAAATATGCTAACAAGATTAGAATAGGAATACAACAAATGCTCAAGAAAGCAATAGGCAGAAATGGAATGAAACATATACTTAATAAAATTTAAGACTAATAACACCTAAATCATGCCACATAATAACTAAACTAATCAACCCTAACTAAACAACACATAAAACATGCTTAACCACAAAACACACTAAGCTAACACATAATCAACTACAAATAACTAAAAGAAACAGAACAAAAATGCAAAAAATAAAGGGAAAGGGAGAGTACCTTTCTTATGTACAGCCTTTGAATCGAGATTTGGACTTTGAAGACTTCTAGGCCTCCTTTCCTCAACCCTAAATTGCTCAAACAGCCACAGAAATCCACACAAGAACAGAAAATAAACTTTAAAATTTGACTGAACTCGATCTCTTACAATCTCAAAGCAAATTGCTTAGAAATTTAGGTATTTCGAGTATATGCATGAATATGTATGTTGTTCTCCGTAAGTCTATAGGATTGGGGCTCTTTATATAGAACCCCCAAATTCATGCGAAACCCTAGTTCTCCGATGTGGGACTTCCAATTTTTTTAGTGTAAAAACCCTTAATACAACATTTAACGAATAGGATTTAAAGTAGATATTATACCAAGGGTCAGATTTGAAACCTAAGGGCTCGATCTACTCGGTTCTGCACAAACCAATAAGATCCATGGATTCAAAATCACAACAAGACAAATTCCATTAAGGAATTCGTCCTTGGCTGAGCAGAAAAGCAACAGAAAGGGAGAAACGGGATTTTTACCTCTTTGGATGGTGGAGTGATGGTGGGTGTTAGTGAGAGAAGGCAAGAGCATTAATTGCTCTTTCCCGAAATGGTCACACCATCCTGTGGTAACTCTGACTCGCCTGAAAATTTACCATTTCCGGCAAGAGGCGACGTGGAGCGATGATAATCACTTGAGGCGGCTAGCGTTCCTTACCTTTTTGCCCCTTAAGTGTGAAATGAGACCTGAATAGGTCTTTGGTATGGATATAAAACTATTAGGCCGAGTTTGATCCGATTTGGACTGGGCCTGGTCGGTTTTAAAAAAGAGGAAACAAGATGGGTCCAATATACATATATACATACGATATACACATGTATATGTATACACAAGTGTATATCCGTGTATATGGGGGGGGGGGGGGGCTAAACATGCAACTTTTTAACAAAGTGGCCAAAATTGAGACCATGCCCATTTAATTGAACATGTCAACTGTGACCAGCTTGCAACTAATTGACCAATTAAGAGCTAAATCGCAAAAATGACCTTAGTTAAATTAAACCAATGAATTTGGCTATCTTAATTAAGGCCAGAATTGACTTAATCAAACAATTAGGGGCTATCTTTGCAATAATGACCTCAATTGGGTTAAACCATGGAAATTGATCTTTAATTAAGGTCATAATTAAACTAGCAATTGATTGTTTCAATTGTAGCCACTTCTAGCCATATAACAAACAATTTATGGAATTAACCATAATTAAAAACTTAATTAATTATGATAAATACCAATTTAGGCATTGAGGGGTAAAATGATTAATTCGTTCAATTAATCAAACTCCTTGGATTAAACGGAGTAAAATACTAGCTAATTGATTTATGATAATTTAAACAATTAAATAAATAATTATCTTAAATTATTTCCTTGATTAAATTTATCAAATATATCCTATTTGTTGCAAAATATGTAAATTAATTTTCAAATGACTTATAATATTCTAGAAATTATTTTACCAAATAAGAATGGTAAAATTGTCACGACCCAACCCCGTAGGTCGTGACTAGTGCCCGATCTGGGCACCCAAACCCATCTATCAAACGTATTCAAATATATAGTGGAAGCCGACAAGGCTATATTCCAAATACAGATAATTTCCAGAAAAATTTCGGCAGAGTTTCCTTTGTTTTTCGGACTAACCAGAATAACCCTGTACACAGCAAACACCAACAGAGGCCACACAGGGCTAATCAAAGCAATGCACAAACATATGCGGACCGGCCGCCTCGGCGTATGGAATCGCCCAAACAACATATACACATAAGCATACAGACATACCATAACTCACAAACATGTCCACAGACCTCTAAACTAACCGACAGAATCATATGACGGGACAGGGCCCCGCCGTACCCAAATAGTCAGATATGCAGAAATATATACATGGCAAAAGATATATATACCAAAAGTGGACTCCGAATCAAGGGAGTACTCCGAAATAGCAGAAGTGAAGCCTACAGTGGTGGATCACCGGCGTCTGCACCTGCGGGCATGAAACGCACCCCCCCCCCCCCCGAAGGAAGGGGGTCAGTACGAAAGATGTACTGAGCAGGTAAAGCATGGAGTACAAAAATATAGGCCGCAACTGAAAGCGAACAGAATACCAAAGAGAGAAATGTCGAACAGTATATCAAAATGTTTATCAAAATCATATATACATAATGCAAACAAAATCATGCAAAGCTCAGGAACGTGGTCACCACTCCGACGCTGGTGCCACACACAGCATAACACCAGAAGGTTCAAATCTCCGTACATCCCCGAACACACACATATGAGAGTATCACATCACAGCCATATCACAGCATAACTCCAAACGGAACCCGGCCCTATGGCGAGGCCTCGGGGAACCGTAACACAGCATACAGTCGAATCATCATAGAGCGCACGAATCATAACCGGCCCGGGAACCGGTGAACGAAGTCATAATAAGGCACGAGCGGAGTCGTGAGCAAACAATGCAATTTGTATATCAAAATAGCCTTTCAAAACTTGATTACTTCATAAGTCAATTCATTAACCAAAACAGTCAAATAATTAATTAGTACGAAAGTCTATTTCACAAAATATTTCCAAAGTGGTACATATGGCTCAAAACATAACTTAGTATCTCATGGTGTTCAAAACATTATTTCATAAAAGATAAATTCCAAATTCGAAGATTCTTTATCGAAGCTTATCAAAAAAAAAAAAAAAGCCTAGTAGGACAAATAAGGCATTTCGGGGTTAGCGGGCCCACCTCGGGTCAAGTCGAGGTGGAAAACATAATTTATGAGCATTTCGGGTCTATAGGATCATACATAAAGATTTCAAAGCAATCCGATTGCATTTTCATAAGTTTCGGACGTTTGATTGGTTTCTAGCCAAAATAGGAACATTAGGCTTCAATTGAATTGAATGAATAGTAGCCATTCTATAGATCGGATTTTGAGGAGCGGAAATGCTCCCGGGGTTCCGATATCAACCTAACATACTAAGACATGCCAAAAGAAGAAGTGGGAAGCTTTACATACCTTATAAACGTCTTATGCCCACCCCAAACTCAAATCCCGATTCGTCCAGAATCTGCAAATGGTCAAAGTTACCTATTAGAGATTCTTAAGCTTAAAAATCCCATTAACTTCATTTTTTGCCTACCGAAATTTCGACAGCATTTCCCCTATATATCTAACACCCCCGAGACTTAGCTCGGCTCAAAATACATCAACAACAACCCAAACATCACAAATAACACAAACCACAACTAAAGCACTTTAACTTCAATATTCTTCCTTACTATATAAGTTGACAACTTTCATTCAAACTTCACAATACCAAACTAATGTTCACCTTATTGTATTCATTCACCCATTCAAGGTCATTCAAACACATCCCAATTATATTCCACACACTATACATAATTTCAAGAAGTTCCTTACTTTCCATATTTCATCCAAAACATCAACACTTACGACGAACGTACTAACTCGCATTGTTTCATTCCAAATTCATTAACAACAACCATAAATCACATTAAAAGCCTTAATATCATAATTATACAACGATATACACAAATATACCAAAATTATATACTTTCCCATAATAATCCGCAATCATTTTCAACACCAACTCAATTCGTTAAACATTCATTTACGTTATAAAGGTCACAACGACGCAACTAACGAACTAAATAGAATTCGATTCTCCTTCCTTTCCAAACCATATAAGTCACGGCCACAACAACATATATACACACACCCACGGTTTTATTCACACATCAATACTACGGAATTCTCGTCTATTCTCAATCCTTAACACATTCATACCAATTCCATAACATTAAACTAGCAAAATTCTTACCTTTTCTTGAATTTCCGACTTGCCGCGAACGTGCTCCTTTCACCAAACTAATTGTACCCCGTTGAAGAGCGTCTTGAGTACTCTACAATTATGGAAAGAACAAAACTTTTGGATCAATATCAAGGCTTGGAGAATTTTTTTTTGGTTGGCAAAGTGAGGTTCGACCGAGTGAGCTTTTGAGCTCAAAGTTGAGTTATGATTTTTTTTTCTTGATAATTCCAAATGAATTCATTGATATATATCCACATAAAGGTCATGTGCATAACACATGACTTTTAAAAGTGGGCTTGGACCAAGCCTAGTGGCCGGCCACCCCACCTCTTTGGGCCTAAATTTTTGTTCAATTTTCCTTGGCCCAATTCATTATAATCCCGTTTTGTAATTCCCGAAACTAATTTCCGAAATTCCAAATTTACCCTCGGCCTTCCCCAATGTATTTACACCAATAATTTTGCAACCAACATAGTCATATTATCTAGAATCAAAATATTTCCTTATAACACACAAGTCTTATTCATTTTTCTCGATTTCCAAATATGCGAAAATATGGGACATAACATTCTCCCCCCCTTAAGAACATTCGTCCCCGAATGTTAAATTAGTCTTATAATATAACGGGTGAGTCTCCCTTTATAGTCAGCACACACAATTCATTCGTCAATCAATACAACAAATTTGAAGGGTTTAGATTACCTGTGGACGTCGGGAACAAATGGGGGTATTTCTTCTTCATCTCGTCCTCCGCTTCCCAAGTCATCTCCTCCCGATTGTTGTTGCGCCACAGGACTTTAACGGAGGGCACTTCTTTAGTGCGTAGTCTCCTCACCTGTCGATCCAGAATAGATACAGGCTGCTCGTCATAAGACAACTGCTCCGTTACCTGAATGTCATCCACTGGAAATATCCTGGAAGGATCACCAATACATTTCCGCAACATAGACACATGAAACACCGGGTGTACGGCCTCCAAGTCGGATGGTAAATCTAGCTCGTAGGCGACCTCGCCTATCTTTCGAACGATCTGATACGGCCCAATGTACCGGGGGCTCAACTTACCCTTTCTACCGAATCTCATGACACCCTTCATAGGCGACACCTTTAGAAATACCCAGTCGCCAATCTGGAACTCTAGTGGTCGACGTCGTCTGTCTGCATATGCTTTCTGCCGACTCTGTGCAGCCAATAATCGCTCCCGAATAAGCTTTACCTTATCTACTGCTTCCTGGATCACATCTGGCCCGATTAACTTAGTCCCGCCCACATCGAACCAACCAATAGGAGATCTGCATCTTCTGCCATAAAGGGCTTCATACGGTGCCATCTGAATGCTGGAGTGATAACTATTATTATAGGCAAACTCAATAAGCGGCAAATGATCATCCCAGCTGCCCCTGAAATCAATAACGCAGGCCCGTAACATATCTTCCAGCGTCTGAATAGTGCGCTCGGCCTGCCCGTCGGACTGAGGATGAAAGGCTGTACTGAGGCTCACCTGAGTCCCTAATCCCTCCTGAAATGACCTCCAGAAATTTGCCGTGAACTGGGCACCTCGGTCAGTAATAATGGATACAGGGACTCCGTGAAGTCTGACTATCTCTCTGATATACAGTCTAGCATAGTCCTCAGCCGAATAAGTAGTCCGGACTGGAAGAAAATGGGCTGATTTCGTCAATCTGTCAACAATAACCCAAATAGAATCATACCTGCGTGGAGTACGCGGTAACCCAACGACGAAATCCATATTAATCATCTCCCATTTCCAGGCTGGAATTTCCATCTCCTGTAATAACCCACCGGGCTTCTGGTGTTCAATTTTAACCTGCTGGCAATTCGGGCACTTACTAACGTACTCTGCAATATCTTTCTTCATACCGTCCCACCAATACAAACTTCTGAGATCATGATACATTTTAGTGGAACCAGGATGAACAGAATACCGTGCATTATGCGCCTCGCCCATAATCTGTCGCCGTAGTCCTGCAACATCTGGTACACAGAATCTGCCTTCATGTAATAATACCCCTTCAGGCGAGATTTCAAACGGAGTCTTTGCTTTATCAAGGGCCACATCTCTGTACTGAATCAGAATAGGATCTTCGAACTGACGCTGCTTTACCTCTGCTATAATAGATGATTCAGCAACTGCACGAACAGAAATCCCAGAATCTCCAGAATCCGCCAAACGAACTCCAAGGCTGGCCAACTGATGAATTTCACGAACCAAGTCTTCCTTATCAGATGGTACATCAGCTAAACTGCCCATGGACTTGCGGCTAAGTGCATCCGCTACCACATTGGCTTTTCCAGGATGATACAGAATATCAACGTCATAATCTTTTAATAATTCAAGCCATCTTCTCTGCCGCAAATTCAATTCTTTCTGCTTAAAAATATACTGGAGACTTTTATGGTCCGTATAAATATCAACGTGGACCCCATATAAATAATGCCGCCAAATCTTCAAAGCATGAATCACTGCGGCCAACTCAAGATCATGAGTGGGATAATTCTTCTCGTGCGGTCTGAGCTGCCGGGAAGCATAGGCTATGACTCGACCGTGCTGTATCAACACACAACCTATCCCAATACCAGAGGCGTCACAATAGACAACATACCCATCTGATCCCTCTGGAAGAGTCAAAACTGGTGCTGAAACTAACTTTTCTTTCAACATCTGGAAGCTGCGCTAGCAGGCATCGGTCCACAGAAATTTCGCTGCTTTCTGAGTAAGCTTCGTCAGTGGTGCTGCAATAGAAGAAAAATTCTCCACGAACCTGCGATAATACCCGGCTAATCCCAGAAAACTGCGCACCTCTGTCGGTGTAGTAGGCCTGGGCCAATTCTGCACAGCCTCAATCTTTTGCGTATCGACCCGAATACCGTCTGCACCGACAATATGGCCCAAGAATGCCACAGAAGTTAACCAAAATTCACATTTGGAGAATTTAGCATATAATTTCTACTGACGGAGAATACCAAGTACCGTCCTCAAATGATCCGAATGCTCCTCGACTGATCGCGAGTAAATCAGAATATCGTCAATGAACACAATAACAAACATATCCAAGAAAGGCCGAAATACCCGATTCACGAGATCCATAAATACCGCTGGAGCATTAGTCAACCCGAAAGACATAACTCTGAATTCATAATGCCCGTACCGGGTCCTGAAAGCAGTCTTCGAGATATCTGATTCTCGCACTCGCACCTGATGATAACCTGAGCGCAGATCTACCTTCGAAAAATATTTAGCACCCTGCAACTGATCAAACAAATCATCAATCCGGGGGAGGGGATATTTATTCTTTATAGTCACCTTATTCAGTTGCCGATAATCAATACACATCCGCAGTGACCCATCTTTCTTTCTCACAAATAATATCGGCGCTTCCCAGGGTGATGTACTGGGTCTGATAAAACCCTTATCCAACAAATCTTTCAGCTGCTCTTTCAATTCCTTCAATTCAGCCGGTGCCATTATGTACGGAGGAATAGATATAGGTTGCGTATCCGGCAACAGCTCTATGGTAAAATCTATCTCCCGCTCGGGCGGAAGACCCGGAAGCTCATCAGGAAATACATCTGGGAATTCATTAACGACCGGAACAGACTGAATAGTAGGTGTCTCAGCTGTAGTGTCATGCACACGAACCAAGTGATAGATATAGCCTTTCTGAATCATCTTCTTAGCCTTGAGGTATGAAATAAACTTACCCCTCGGCGATGCTGTAGACCCGAACCACTCTATAACTGGTTCCCCTGGAAACTGAAAATGGACTACCTTTTTCTGGCAGTCAACATTAGCATAACAGGAAGCTAACCAGTCCATACCCATAATGATGTCGAATTCCAGCATATCTAATTCTATCAAATCAGCTTTAGTGCAGCGATCACATATAGTCACAGAACAATCCCTATATACCTGCCTCGCTATAATACAATCCCCGACCGGTGTAACGACCTCAAATGGCTCTATAGGCTCAGACACTATCCCAATTTTACTAGCAACAAGCGGGGAAATATACGATAAAGTAGAACCAGGGTCAATCAATGCATATACAGATCTGGAGAAAACCAGTAATGTACCTGTGACGACATTCGGCGAAGCCTCCTGATCCTGGCGGCTGGCCAATGTGTATATGCGGTTCGAGGGACCGCTAGAACCTGAAACACCACCGCGGCTTCGACCGCGTCCCACCGGTGTCGGCGCACCTCGCCCTGCAGGGCATGCAACAGATGGAGCAGATGATGAACCGGCGGCTGACCCTGTCGGCTGAGCCACACTACCAGAACCGCTAGCCAATGGACAATCTCGCATAAAATGGCCCTGACCACCGCACGAAAAACAAGCTCCAGTAGCTCGATAGCACTCCCCAGGATGAGACTTCCCGCAATGAGAACAACGGGGCCTGGGTGGTCTGGCCTGGCTGGGGCCTCTAGATACCTGTGAACCTGCCGCCCTGGAGCCCTGACCGGCCCCAGACGGTCCTGCACTATCAAACCTCCTGCCGCCAGACTGAGTACTCCGGCCGGACGGAGGAAGCTGTCTGCCTGTCTGCTGCTGCTGAGGCTGCCCGCCTCGAGAATCTCCAGAATATCCCGCGGACCTAGCCCTCTTGGGCGGCCTCCTGTCCCGATCTCTGCTAGAATAATCAGACCTGTGACGGTCCTCCATACCCAGCGCGTAAGCCTGAAGTCGGGCAATATCCATATCTGTCTGCAATGACACTGCCATACAGTCGTCGATCAAATAACGATCCAACCCCATAACATATCTGTGCATCCGATCGGACATATCTGCTACTACGGCAGGTGCATACCGGGCCAGGGAATTAAACTCCAGATTATACTCGCGAACGCTCCGACCCCTCTGCTGCAGATGTAAAAATCGATCAGCCGGCGCCCGCCGCAACTCTGGGGGCAGAAAGTGGCGGGTAAAAGCAGTCACAAACTCGTCCCAAGTAGCTGGAGGAGCACCCTCACCCCTGGATAGCTCCCAGGACTCATACTAGTGAGCAGCAACATCCCGTAGTCTATGCGAGGCCAACTCGACCGACTCGGTCTCTGAAGCCCTGACCAAGTCTAGTGAGCGCCGCATCCCCCGAATAAAGTCATGGGGGTCCTCATCCGGCTTAGACCCGAAAAACTCTGGAGGGCCACACAATAAGAACTCTCGAACCCGCAGGCTGTCACGCCTGTCATCATCATCATCGTCCCTCCGCCCGCGTCTGCGAGCCTGCCCCGCTACCAATGTGGTCAGCAACTGTACAGCCTCCCTCAGGGTCCTGTCCTCCGCCCCTGGCTGAGGAGCTGGAGTCTCGGGAGCGGGTACTCGGGCCCCTGGAGCTGCTGATGGACCTGCTCCAGGCTCCGCCTGTGGTGGTGTAGCGGATCCCTCTGAATGGGGCACAACCTCGGGCAAATCATAAACACGAGCTCGGGTAACTCGCTGTGCCTGACTAGTCCCTGCTATCCCTGCCTTGCCCTTCTGGGCTGCCGTTGCCTTCTTCGGAGGCATCACTGAAAACACAATAACGAATCAGATCAAAATCATCCAAATAGCACAGCTCTAACGCACGATCTAAGATTCCAAAGAAAAGTAACACCCTAAATGCCCTGTAGCCTCCTGTTTATAGATGTGGTGCACAACACACCGATAAACAAGACTCTACGAGACACGGCCTATGGACATTCCGAGGACAAACTGCTCTGATACCACTTTTGTCACGACCCAACCCCGTAGGCCGTGACTAGTGCCCGATCTGGGCACCCAAACCCATCTATCAAACGTATTCAAATATATAGCGGAAGCCGACAAGGCTATATTCCAAATACAGATAATTTCCAGAAAAATTTCGGCAGAGTTTCCTTTGTTTTTCGGACTAACCAGAATAACCCTGTACACAGCAAACACCAACAGAGGCCACACAGGGCTAATCAAAGCAATGCACAAACATATGCGGACCGGCCGCCTCGGCGTATGGAATCGCCAAAACAGCATATACACATAAGCATACAGACAGACCATAACCCACAAACATGTCCACAGACCTCTAACCTAACCGACAGAATCATATGACGGGACAGGGCCCCGCCGTACCCAAATAGTCAAATATGCAGAAATATATACATGGCGAAAGATATATATACCAAAAGTGGACTCCGAATCAAGGGAGTACTCCGAAATAGCAGAAGTGAAACCTACAGTGGTGGATCACCGGCGTCTGCACCTGCGGGCATGAAACGCAGCCCCCCCGAAGGAAGGGGGTCAGTACGAAAGATGTACTGAGCAGGTAAAGCATGGAGTACAAAAATATAGGCCGCAACTGAAAGCGAACAGAATACCAAAGAGAGAAATGCCGAACAGTATATCAAAATGTTTATCAAAATCATATATACATAATGCAAACAAAATCATGCAAAGCTCAGGAACGTGGTCACCACTCCGACGCTGGTGCCACACACAGCATAACACCAGAAGGTTCAAATCTCCGTACATCCCCGAACACACACATATGAGCGTATCACATCACAGCCATATCATAGCATAACTCCAAACGGAACCCGGCCCTATGGCGAGGCCTCGGGGAACCGTAACACAGCATACGGCCGAATCATCATAGAGCGCACGAATCATAACCGGCCCGGGAACCGGTGAACGAAGTCATAATAAGGCACGAGCGGAGTCGTGAGCAAACAATGCAATTTGTATATCAAAATAGCCTTTCAAAACTTGATTACTTCATAAGTCAATTCATTAACCAAAATAGTCAAATAATTAATTAGTACGAAAGTCTATTTCACAAAATATTTCCAAAGTGGTACATATGGCTCAAAGCATAACTTAGTATCTCATGGTGTTCAAAACATTATTTCATAAAAGATAAATTCCAAATTCGAAGATTCTTTATCGAAGGTTATAAAAAAGAAAAAGAGCCTAGTAGGACAAATAAGGCATCTCGGGGTTAGCGGGCCCACCTCGGGTCAAGTCGAGGTGGCAAACATAATTTATGAGCATTTCGGGTCTATAGGATCATACATAAAGATTTCAAAGCAATCCGATTGCATTTTCATAAGTTTCGGACGTTTGATTGCTTTCTAGCCAAAATAGGAACATTAGGCTTCAATTGAATTGAATGAATAGTAGCCATTCTATAGATCGGATTTTGAGGAGCGGAAATGCTCCCGGGGTTCCGATATCAACCTAACATACTAAGACATGCCAAAAGAAGAAGTGGGAAGCTTTACATACCTTATAAACGTCTTATGCTCACCCCAAACGCAAATCCCGATTCGTCCAGAATCTGCAAATGGTCAAAGTTACCTATTAGAGATTCTTAAGCTTAAAAATCCCATTAACTTCATTTTTTGCCTACCGAAATTTCGGCAGCATTTCTCCTATATATCTAACACCCCCGAGACTTAGCTCGGCTCAAAATACATCAACAACAACCCAAACATCACAAACAACACAAACCACAACTAAAGCACTTTAACTTCAATATTCTTCCTTACTATATAAGTTGACAACTTTCATTCAAACTTCACAATACCAAACTAATGTTCACCTTATTGTATTCATTCACCCATTCAAGGTCATTCAAACACATCCCAATTATATTCCACACACTATACATAATTTCAAGAAGTTCCTTACTTTCCATATTTCATCCAAAACATCAACACTTACGACGAACGTACTAACTCGCATTGTTTCATTCCAAATTCATTAACAACAACCATAAATCACATTAAAAGCCTTAATATCATAATTATACAACGATATACACAAATATACCAAAATTATATACTTTCCCATAATAATCCGCAATCATTTTCAACACCAACTCAATTCGTAAAACATTCATTTATGTTATAAAGGTCACAACGACGCAACTAACGAACTAAATAGAATTCGATTCGCCTTCCTTTCCAAACCATATAAGTCACGACCACAACAACATATATACACACACCCACGGTTTTATTCACACATCAATACTACGGAATTCTCGTCTATTCTCAATCCTTAACACATTCAAACCAATTCCATAACATTAAAATAGTAAAATTCTTACCTTTTCTTGAATTTCCGACTTGCCGCGAACGTGCTCCTTTCACCAAACTAATTGTACCCCGTTGAAGAGCGTCTTGAGTACTCTACAATTATGGAAAGAACAAAACTTTTGGATCAAAATCAAGGCTTGGAGAATTTTTTTTTGGTTGGCAAAGTGAGGTTCGACCGAGTGAGCTTTTGAGCTCAAAGTTGAGTTATGATTTTTTTTCTTGATAATTCCAAATGAATTCATTGATATATATCCACATAAAGGTCATGTGCATAACACATGACTTTTAAAAGTGGGCTTGGACCAAGCCTAGTGGCCGGCCACCCCACCTCTTTGGGCCTAAATTTTTGTTCAATTTTCCTTGGCCCAATTCATTATAATCCCGTTTTGTAATTCCCGAAACTAATTTTCGAAATTCCAAATTTACCCTCGGCCTTCCCCAATGTATTTACACCAATAATTTCGCAACCAACATAGTCATATTATCTAGAATCAAAATATTTCCTTATAACACACAAGTCTTATTCATTTTTCTCGATTTCCAAATATGCGAAAATACGGGACATAACAAAAATATTATCTGAATAATTTTATAAAATTATTTTGGCTTCTAAAAATACATATTTCACTTCGTTTAATATGCAAGGACTCCGGGTAATCAAAATAAATTATGGGAGGCCAAATTATCGGTGTCAACATTACCCAACTAACTCGGAGGGCACAACACTCCCCGAAACTGGGGGATTTTATCGTCAACGTCGACCACGCCTCGGTGGGCCTGTACCTCCTTTCATGCCTCAAGAAGGCGGCGTTGGGTCCTCAGACAGGAGACTATTACTTCGAATGAGGCCCCGACAGGTTGTGGGGGACTGTTGGCCCTGAGTTTCTTTCTGGCCACTTTAATTCTGAGCGGTGGCATTCATGATATTGGATAAAACGGTTGTGTTTGAAGGGATCTTCCGGGCAGACGACCGCCTTGTGGGGATGCCTATGCGGAAGAAACACAAAAAAGAAGAGGGAGAAAGTCAAAAGGAAGGCCGCAAAGTAATATGCGATGTATCTGTGTTGTGGGGTTCATTATCTCACCATGATTCTTCCCTTTCCACCATTCGGAAGTCAAACTTTTCTAGGTACTAACGGTGCCCGGAGAGGCGCACAACAGATCCAGTACCCTTTCGAACATCCCTTGCACGAAGTCGGGCACTACGGGAGCGGTTGTAAAACAAAGGCAGGTCAAATAGTTACGTGCATAAGGGGAACGGGCAGAAAAGAAACAGTGTAAGCCCAAACTTACCGGTGTTATTCCAACTCTCTGTGAAAGGTTCTTGGGAAGCAAGATGGAGGAATTCGGTCCGGATCATAACGAATGATCGCACCAGACCCGATTAAAGTCATCTTTAGCACTAGATATCAGCCTATGGGTGCCTCGGGGGAATAGATGGACCATTCCGCCTCGGAACAGGCGAGGGGAATAAAGCTACATTAAGTACTCAATGGAAAAGGTGAGTTCAGCACGATCTGCAGGGTATTCTTTGCAGTAGATAGTCCATAATTAGGGGTCAAGTTAGCCGAGACAGACCTGGTACGAATGACAGAATTTTTCGACAAATCAAGGGACTGGAAGCGAAAACTCGATAGTGAAGGGGTATGTGTGAACCATGGAATATCCCTCAACATGGTGCGTCATCCGGCCCTCCGGGCCAACGGGGAGGGCCACGACTTCAGGGCCCCAGTTACAATCCACATACACCTGAGGGAGGTTTTCACTGGTTATTATCGAACTAATCTCACCCACTGATTCATGACGGGTATCGATATAGAAGTCTCCCAGATATGCACAGTCGAGAGGAAGGATTTCGGCAGAAAGAGAGCCCAGGTCGGTTTCACAGGTAATGGACATCTTAGGGGATTTGCCCTGCCTTTGGGGAGGGGAACCCTCAGAGAATTGAGAGGAAGAAGAAGGTGAACGCGTGGGGCTAAGCAGTGACAGTTCCATGATAGGAGTAGGGGGCATGGTAAGGAAAGGACTATATATATATATATATATATATATATATATATATATATATATATATATATATATATATATATATAAGTGCGTGCAAAGAAAGAAGAGTGTACGAATGAGAGATAATGGAGGGATTGTTGAGCTTATATAGGGAAGGAAATCTTTTGATTTCCATAAAACAAGGAGTCGAAAGTAATCATGAAGCGTTAATCGACGCGCCCTTCAATGAGCAGCGGCGGCACTGACATCCATTGCGTCGATTGATGTGGAGAGAAGTTTGTTTTTCCCATGCAAAAGGATGAGTACGGACTTCTATCTGTATTGGGATAAATTCGTATAACATAACTGGACCAGTACCATGATGACATGTGGCAAGGAACATGAGTCATGTATGAGTCAGCATGTAGCTTTCTTGGAGGAAGCTCTTTATTAACGGAAGCGTATCCTCCGGAAGACCGTGGGAATAGCTCCGGAAGAGAGACCAACGGTCTACCGTTACGAATCAGGTTTACGCCTTCCGTGAGACGTTAATAGGCTTTATTGTCCTCTTTATTGCTCATCATTATTAAGGCATTAATACTCATTATTAGCAGGCACACGATTCATGGAACGTGTACCCCAAACTTCATGTATAAATAGGACTTGTCATCCCATTGTAAAGGACACGAAATCCAAGAGGAATACAGAGCACATAATACATACTTGCCTCATCTTAATCTTTTTACTTTTTTCTCGATTTCACCCGATTCTAATTTCAAGCTTGACTGGAGTCATCGGCAACAGGGTTAGTTAACGCCCAGGCTATTCTTAACTTAATTTTGCTTATATATCATTTGTACAACTTATAATCATACATTGCACTATTCTACTAGGTCATTTTGATCCACGTGTCTCCACTATTCTACTAGGTCATTTTGATGCACATGTCCTTGAACAAGGACACAAATTCAACTGAACCGTTTTCCCGGTAAATAGTAAGATTTAGTGCTTCTTTAAGCAATTGTTTGGTTGTGGTATTGGAGCAATTAATCAGCAAACATAAAATTAGGCATAAAATAATACTATAAATTTTGGTCGGTCTCGTGAGAAAAGTATAATGAATAAAATATGGAATAAGAACATTAGTACTAGTAATATAGAAATTAAGCTATTTAAATACAAAAATAAATTTTAAAAACAATTAATTCATATACAATAATTTTTTTGCATTAACAATTACCACAAAATTCATTCATTAATTATCACCCCACAATATAATACCCGCATAACTAGCAACCAAGGAAACCGAACGACCACTTTCTATAAACCCGGCTTATAGCCTGTTTGGCCAAGCTTATAAAAACAGTTTATTTTAAAAAGTACTTTTTTCCAAAAGTACTTTTCAAAAAAGTATTTTTGGCTAAAAGCAGTTTGTGTTTGACCAATTAATTTAAAAAATACTTTTTAGTAGTAATTAGTGTTTGACCAAGCTTTTAAAAAGTGTTTCTAAGTGTATTTTTCTCAAAAGTACTTTTCAAAAAAGTGCTTTTGAGAAAAAACTATTTTTTTTAGCTTCTGAAAAACTGCTTCTGCTACTCTCGAAAAACACTTATTTTCTCTCAAAAGCTTGGCCAAACACCTCACTTTTATTAAAATAAGCACTTATTGAAAAAATAAGTACTTATTGAAAAAATAAGTACTTTTGGGGAAAAAATAAGTTTGGCCAAACAGGCTATTAGAATCCCCTTTTATAATTTTCTTGTTTAAAGAGTTGATCACGAATTTCTTAATGAGATAATGATAAAAAATACACATGAGCTATCACTTTGCTGTGAGTTTCAAACCAACTATCAGTTATTTTCTTTTCTTACCTAAACTATCACAATTTATATATTAAAACACACTTCAACTATCAGTTGTTCCTTTTTTCTATCTGAAGTTGTTCTCTTTTCCTAGTTGTTGTTCCCTTTTTCTACCTTAAAACGCTAAACTCTATCAGGTAGGAAAAAGGAACATCTAATAGTTGAGATGTATTTTAATACGTAAACAGTGATAGTTTAGGTAGGAAAAAAGAACAACTGATAGTTCGGGTGTGAAACTAACGAAAAAATAATAGTTTAGATTTGTTTTTACGGTTAATTGTGGAACTTTGTCTACTGACTTACCTCATATTGCAAGAACGTACTTTAATGCTCCCCCATAATCAAATTAACTAAATTTGTTTGATGCATAACAATAAATGTTTTAACCAAACGAGACTTATCAACTTTTGACTTCTCTTCTTTTGTTTTTGATTTATATGGGTACATTCACATCTCTCTTAAAAAAAAAAAAAAAAAAAGGAAACACCTCCATATCCTTGTTTGTACCCATATAAATGAAAAAACAAATTCTGAACTTACAACTACTTATAAAATTAGTGAGAACTAAGGGCTCTGCTTCTTGGTTTTCCTCTGTTTTTTTCTAAAACAAGAAGTAGAAAAAATAAGAACAAGAGCTTCCATTTTAATAAGGTACTCTTTGAAATTTATTTGTATGACTTTTTTTTTCTCTGTTTAATTTCTGATATTAACACTATTGTGGTTTTTCTCTAGGCAGCAAGAATGACATATAATAGGCATGCAGTTTTTTTTTCTTCTTTTGCCACTATTTTGAATTTGTTTGGCAAAGATAATTTCTTTTGCTTGTTCTTAGCATCACAAATTTGTTCATGGAGCTACTTTCTAATAAGTATTTAAGAAGCAATTTAGTCAAGTAACTTGCATATCTTTGTGTGTTTTTGCCTGTTCTGTGGGCAGCAGTTGAATTTATTTCACTTCTTTGCCAATGACATATATTTCACTAATGAATCACCATAAATGCAACAAACAATTTATACAATCGCCATGTTCCATCCATTCTTGTTTTCTTGACATCTTAGATACTTTATTAGTTCTACTTTTGCTATGTGATTGCCAATTCACTTTTTCCAATTGCCACATAAATTTTCTCATCCTGAAATGTTTTTCGACTAAGCATATTGTTCTCTTTACGCTTTAGATAACTCACGATTCATGTTTGTTTGCAGAGTTAAGAAGCAGTTAATTTTTCTTATTTTAGAGCTAAGACTTTACAAACTCTAAATCACATATATTGCCAGAGAAAGCTAGAAATGGAAAGATCAAATGATGTCTTCACAAAAGATGGGACAACTAACATCAACAAAACACCAGCCAACAAGGAAACAAAGGGGACATGGAAGGCTTGTCTCTTCATCCTTGGTACAGTACGTTTATATTGTATCAAAACTAATAGAGATAATGGTCAATAACACACCTAAACTATCAATTTTTTGCGAGTTTCACACCCCAACTATCAATTGTTTTCTTTTCCTACCTGAACTATCACCATCTATGTATTAAAACACACCTCGGTGCGTTTTCAGTAAAAAAAAGGGAACAATTGACAGTTGACCTAATCAGTTTCGAGGTGTGTTACTACATGGATGATGATAGTTAAGATAGAAAAAGGGAAACACTGATAGTTGAGGTGTGAAACCGCGACAAAGTGATAATTCTTGGTGTGTATTTGACCATTAACTCAAACTAATATAATTGTGTGTATTTCATTTATTATATATAACAGAATCCATGGCCTTGACATGTTAAAGTCTAAACCTTACAGGGGAGGAAGTGTGTGAGAGATTAGCATACTTTGGTACGAGTGCTAATTTGGTGAATTATCTTCACCAAAGGCTTAACCAAGATAATGCAGCTGCATCAAAAATTGTAACAAACTTTCAAGGAACATGCTACGTCACGCCTTTGCTTGGAGCATTCTTAGCTGATGCTTACCTTGGGAGATACTGGACAATAGCAATTTTCTCAATCCTTTATATAATGGTAATTAGTTTTTCTTAACAAGCACTTGTTAGTAACTTATTGTCAAATTTAAAGGACATAATACCTAAAGACCTCCCTAAATTTGACGCGTTTTATTCGAATTCCTCTTAATTATACTTGATCCTAATTACTCTTCTGTACTTGGCTTTTGTATAGTCGTTGTCTCCTCAAACAATACAACAACAGCAGCAACATGCCAGTGTAATCCATAAGTGGGGTCTGGGGAGGGTAGAATGTACGTAGACCATACCTTTACCTTTATAGGGGTAGATAGGTTGTTTCTGATAGACCCTCGGCTCAAAAGAAACATAGTCAATGTTGGATTGCAAAAGAAATAAGACAGCAAAATATCAAGATACAATACAAAGGGAGCAACACATAGTAATACACACATAAGGATAATGATCTACGCGATACTAAAATAATACTACTACTAAAAGGAGAGAGAAGATGGAAAGGCTAGCCCCCTACCTCTCTCACACACAGCGCGACAAAACTCAAATACCTACTAATCTTCTATTCCAATCCTCGATCTCCAAAGCATCTTATCTAAGGTCATGTCCTCAGTCAGTTGAAGTTGTGCCATGTCCTGTTTAATCACCTCCCTCCAGTTCTTCTTCGGCCTCTAACTCTACCTTTCCTAATTCCTGCGACTGCCAATATACTCTCTCACACCTCCTAACTGGCGCATCCTCATACCTCCTCTTCACATGCCCGAACTATTTCAGTCTCGCTTCCCTCATCTTGTCTGCCATAGAGGTTATTCCGACCTTATCCCGTATATCTTAATTTCTAATCATATCTCTCCTAGTATGACCACACATCCATCTGAGCATTCGCATCTCCGCTACCTTCGTAACTGATCCTAATTACCCCTCTATAATTTGCTTTTCTAAAATCTAAGTGCTTTCAAAATGACGCTTGGCGCGTGATAGTGTAAAATAACAGCCACATCATACTAATCTGTGTAACAAAAATATAAAATACCATTTCCTTTTATATTAATTTAGTCATTCCAACGTCTATTTCCTTATCTCCTTTCATGCACCTTCTCTATTCCTCCATTAAAATATAGCTACCAATTTTTCCTTCTTTTTCCATTTTTCTTTTGAGGGGGTAACGATATATTTTAAAAAAGCCAAGTACATGATAAGGATCAATTATTGTTTGGGAGGTAACGATTATAAAAAAGTCAAGTACATGGGGCTAATTAGGACCAAGTATAAGTTAAGGGGATCCGAATAAAACGCGCTAAATTTAGAGGGAAGTATTCTGCCTTTGCAATTTTGATGAGATTTAATATGTCTTGTGATTTGTGAACTTTTTCATTATAGGGAATGGCCCTATTGGCAATGTCAGCTTCAGTAGTTGGACTAAAGCCATCATGTCACAATGGAATTTGCAACCCAACAGGGCCACAGAAAACAACATTCTTCACTGCAATTTACTTAATTGCTTTAGGGACTGGTGGAATCAAACCATGTGTGTCCTCTTTTGGAGCTGATCAGTTCGACGACAACCATGAGATCGAAAAGAGAAGGAAAAGCTCCTTCTTTAACTGGTTTTATTTGTGTATCAGTATCAGTGCTCTTATTGCTTCATCAGTACTAGTTTGGATACAAATGAATGTTGGATGGGGTTGGGGTTTCGGAATTCCAGCTGTGGCAATGGCCATTGCTCTTGTGTTTTTCTTCTCGGGCACTCGTTTATATAGGCTCCAGCCACCAGCAGGTAGTCCGTTGACTCGGATATTGCAAGTATTGGTAGCTTCTATGAGAAAATGGGATGTTAAAATTCCTGCTGATAAAACTGTTCTTTATGAGACTGCTAATGAGGAATCCAGCATCAAGGGTAGCCGCAAGTTTGCACATACGAATAAGTTCAGGTAAAATGGTGGACTTTGCTTCCAACTCCAACCTGCTATCATAACTACTGTGATAGCTATCTACAAAAATCATCCTCAGAGTTTCCAATATTAAGTGAATGAAAGGACTAATAATGTGCTGCATATAGTTAATTGTAGTCTATTATCTGATCGCCAAATTAAAAGTTTCAGATTTTTAGGAATTCAGGTAAGAAAGATCCAATAATCATGTTTACAAATAGCAATTAACTCCATTATATTCATTCGCCTCCAATATCTAATCAGCTTCAGTTATAGCGAACTGCAAGCTGTTAGGTGTGGAATTGGCCAAACAAGTCAATTCTTTTGTTCACATAGTCGTGATGTAAGCGCTTACCTCATAATAGTCGTGATGTAAGCGCTTACCTCATCATAGAAAATTAATTCCTATAAATAGGTAGCTTATGGTTCATTTGTAAGATATCATCAAGATCATTTGCTATACACATCCTAAGAGAGAAAAAATCTAAGAGAAATACTCTTAGTGAAAGGCCTAAGTAAGAGAAGGTCTTTGAGAGAATTTTCTGTGGTAAAATTCTTGAGTGTAATTGGGATTGGGGTTGTGAGGTTGAGTGTTGTAAACCCTTGTAATATTTCTTCTTTAATAAGATCTGTAGCAGCAACGTGGACGTAGCTCTCACATTGAGGGTGAACCACTATAAATCTGTGTGTGCTATTTATTCTTCGCTTACATCACGGTGTAAGTAGGTTCTGTCTAAGGAGGTTGGTATTTAAGTGGTCCAGCTGTGACCCTCCAATCTTTCCTGGGAACCTGCTTACAAAGGTCGGATTTGGGATTTAAATCCTAACAACTGGTATCAGAGCAACAGGTTGTGTTGTGATTTAGAAACGATGGGAGGCGAAGATGGTACGACGCACGGCATCGGTAAATTCGATGGTACAGATTTTGCGTTCTGGAGAATGCAAATTGAAGATTATTTATATGGCAGAAAGCTTCATGAACCTCTGAGTCTGAAACCAGAGGAGATGAAGCAAGCAGATTGGGATCTCCTCGACAGGCAAGTTCTGGGAGTCATTCGACTGACGCTGTCGAAGAACGTTGCTCACAACGTGGCAAAGGAGAAGACCACCGCAGATATGATGAAGGTATTGTCTGACATGTATGAGAAACCTTCGGCAAATAATAAGGTATTTCTCATGAAGAAACTATTTCATCTAAAGATGATGGAAAATGCTCATGTTGCTGCACACATAAATGAATTCAATACCATTGTAAATCAATTGTCATCGGTAAAAATTGATTTCGATGATGAAGTACAAGCTCTAATTTTGTTGGCATCCCTACCAAATAGTTGGGAGCCAATGAGAGCAGCGGTTAGTAATTCTGTCGGCAGTGACAAACTAAAGTTCAACGATGTTAGGGATCGTATCCTTGCTGAGGAGGTGCGCAGGACAGATTCGGGAGAGGCATCGACGAGTTCTGCTTTTAATGTTGAAAACAGAAGCAGAAATTATGACAGAAACTACAACCGAAATAGGGGCAGATCGAAGTCAAGGAATGGCAGGGGTCAATCTAGACCAGGACGAACACATGAGTTTTGGAACTGTGGAAAACCAGGTCACTTCAAGAAGAACTGCAGGGCGCCAAAGAAGGAGGACAACAAGGGGGCTGGAATCAACGCTGCTATGGAAGACATTGGCGATGCGTTGTTGCTATCGGTTGACAGCCCGATAGACTCTTGGGTGCTTGACTCAGGAGTGTCCTTTCATACCACCCCACATCATGATATAATGAAAAACTACGTGGCTGGGAATCTCGGCAAAGTTTATTTAGCCGATGGAGAGCCGCTAGACGTTGTTGGCACGGGAGACATTAATTTGAAGATGTCAAATGGATCCTCGTGGAAGATTACAAAAGTTAGACATGTTCCAAAGCTGATGCGAAACTTGATTTCAGTAGGTCAGCTTGATGATGAGGGATATGATCTCAACTTTGGTAATGGGTCTTGGAAGGTGGCGAAAGGTGCTATGGTAGTTGGCCGAGGAAAGAAGATTGGCACTCTCTACATGACGGATAGCTGTCGTGATATTGTTGTTGTGGTTGACAACAGAAAGAAGACAGATTTGTGGCATTGTCGGCTTGGGCATATCAGCCAGAAGGGGATGAAGCTGTTGGTGACAAATGGCTTAATTCCGGAGCTGAAGACGGTGGACCTTCATACGTGTGAGAGCTGCATTCTCGGAAAACAAAAGCGAGTAAGCTTCTCAAGTACAGGCAGAGAGTTGAAGGTCGAAAAGCTGGAATTGGTGCACACAGACGTGTGGGGACCTACCACTGTACCCTCCCTTGGAGGATCACACTACTACGTGACCTTCATTGATGATTCAACCAGGAAGGTATGGGTTTATTTTATGAAAAATAAATCCGATGTGTTTAGTGTATTCAAAAGATGGAAAGCCATGGTCGAGAATGAAACAAACCTCAAGTTGAAGTGTTTGAGGTCCGACAACGGCGGAGAATACACTGATGGTGATTTCAAACGGTACTGTGCCGATAATGGGATCAAGATGATGAAGACTATTCCTGGAACGCCGCAACAGAATGGAGTAGCCGAAAGAATGAACCGAACGTTGAACGAGCGTGCTCGGAGTATGAGAATACACTCTGGACTGCCCAAGACATTCTGGGCAGATGCAGTCAATACCGCGGCCTTCTTAATTAACCGAGGACCGTCAGTTCCCTTGGATTTCAGAATTCCAGAAGAAGTCTGGAGTGGCAAGAAGGTAAATCTTTCATTTCTGAAAGTGTTCGGTTGCTTATCATATGTTCATAATGATGATACGGCTAGAAGCAAGCTTGATCCAAAATCAAAGAAGTGTTACTTTATTGGCTATGGTGACACCGAGCTTGGGTACCGATTTTGGGATGAACAAAATCGGAAGATCATCCGAAGCAGGAATGTTGTCTTTAACGAAGAGGTACTGTACAAAGACAAGCTGCAAAAGAATTCAGAATGTCAGGACAAGGAATCGGAAATAGTCGATTTGAGGGACTTTCCGGCACCTGAGCCACAGCCAGGTACAACCGAGGCAGAGGAACAAACAATCCGAGAAGGTGCTGATTCTGAAACAAATGAACAGACGCCAATCACAGAGCTGCGTAGATCATCCAGGATCAGGAAGCCGCTTCACAGATACTCTCCATCCCTCAACTACATTCTACTCACTGATAGAGGGGAGCCGGAATGTTATGAAGAAGCAATGCAAGTCGATGAATCGACTAAGTGGGAGCTGGCAATGAAGGATGAAATGGATTCACTATCGGCAAATCATACATGGGAATTATCCGAGTTGCCAAAGGATAAAAAGGCATTGCAAAACAAATGGGTTTATCGGATAAAAGAAGAACCCAATGGAAGCAAGCGTTATAAAGCAAGGCTGGTTGCAAAGGGATTTCAACAGAAAGAAGGCATTGACTATACGGAGATCTTCTCTCTCGTAGTCAAGATGGTGACTATCAGAACTGTTCTTGGGCTGGTAGCAAAGGAAAATCTACATCTGCAACAGATGGACGTGAAAACTGCATTTCTTCACGGTGATCTAGACGAGGAAATCTACATGCGACAGCTGGAGGGATTCAAAATCAAAGGAAAGGAGAATCTGGTGTGCAAACTTCAAAAGAGTCTGTACGGACTAAAACAGGCTCCAAGACAGTGGTATTTAAAGTTTGACAGTTTTATGAAGAAAGCTGATTTTTCAAGGTGCGAGGCAGATCACTGCTGTTACTTCAAAAAATTTGAAGACTCGTACATGATACTGCTACTCTATGTCGACGACATGCTAATCGTAGGAGAAAACCTACAGGAGATTGATCGGTTGAAAAAAGGGTTATCGGAAGAGTTTGCAATGAAGGATTTGGGAGCTGCAAAGCAAATCCTTGGGATGCGAATCGACCGAAACAAGGAGGGCATCAAACTCTCACAAGAAGAATATGTGAGGAAAGTTATCAAAAGGTTTAACATGCATGATGCCAAGCCAGTCAGCACTCCCTTGGCTGGACACTTTCGGTTGTCAAAGGATCAGTCGCCGACAACCGAGGATGAGAAGAAGCAGATGGACAAGACACCTTATGCATCTGCAATCGGTAGTCTTATGTATGCAATGATATGTACAAGGCCAGACATTGCACATGCAGTGGGAGTTGTCAGCCGATTTATGAGCAATCCGGGAAAGCAACACTGGGAGGCTGTGAAGTGGATATTCAGATATCTGAAAGGCAGCTCGAGTTCAGCTCTGTATTTCCGAAAATCAAAAACAGGATTGCAAGGGTATGTTGATGCTGACAACGGTGGTGATATTGATAGCAGAAAGAGCACATCCGGGTATGTTTACACCTTCGGAGGTACTGCAATCTCTTGGGTTTCCAAGTTGCAAAAGATAGTAGCTCTCTCTAGTTGTGAGGCTGAGTACGTTGCTGTGACGGAGGCCACAAAGGAAATGATGTGGCTACAATCTTTTCTGCGGGAATTGGATCAGGACCACGAGGGAAGTGTGCTATATTGTGATAGCCAAAGCGCCATTCATTTGGCAAAGAACCCGGTTTACCATGCTCGAACGAAGCACATACAACTCCGGTACCATTTCATTAGATCAGCTTTGGAAGATGGAGCGCTGGTGCTTGAGAAGATCGCAGGGAGTCAGAATCCAGCAGACATGCTGACAAAGGCAGTGACGATAGACAAACTGAAGCTATGCTCAACTTCAGTTGGCCTGCACGAAGTATGAAAGTAGGAAAGAGCTGCTGCATCGATCAAAGTGTGAAGACAAATTAAAATTAGTCTTCAAGTGGGAGATTTGTTAGGTGTGGAATTGGCCAAACAAGTCAATTCTTTTGTTCACATAGTCGTGATGTAAGCGCTTACCTCATAATAGTCGTGATGTAAGCGCTTACCTCATCATAGGAAATTAATTCCTATAAATAGGTAGCTTATGGTTCATTTGTAAGATATCATCAAGATCATTTGCTATACACATCCCAAGAGAGAAAAAATCTAAGAGAAATACTCTTAGTGAAAGGCCTAAGTAAGAGAAGGTCTTTGAGAGAATTTTCTGTGGTAAAATTCTTGAGTGTAATTGGGATTGGGGTTGTGAGGTTGAGTGTTGTAAACCCTTGTAATATTTCTTCTTTAATAAGATCTGTAGCAGCAACGTGGACGTAGCTCTCACATTGAGGGTGAACCACTATAAATCTGTGTGTGCTATTTATTCTTCGCTTACATCACGGTGTAAGTAGGTTCTGTCTAAGGAGGTTGGTATTTAAGTGGTCCAGCTGTGACCCTCCAATCTTTCCTGGAAACCTGCTTACAAAGGTCGGATTTGGGATTTAAATCCTAACACAAGCGACATAGCTAAAGTAATTCTTAACATACATTGGTTTACCAAAAAAGTTAATCACTCCATTCCAATTTATGTGACACTCTTTTCTTTTTAGTGGATCACAAAATGAACGATAACTTTCTATATTTAGTACTCTTAACAATTTAACTTTAAACTTCATTTTACTCTTATGAGATGATTTATAGCCACTCAAATATCGTCTTATTTTGGACTACAAGTTTCAAAAGTCTTCCTTCCATTCATAAACTTTGTGTTAATCAAACACCTTCACATAAATGGAACAGAGGGAGCAAGTCTTAAATTTTCCATGCCTGTGTGTTGGAAAGAGATGAAATGCAGAGTAACTGGCAAATCTATTAGAGATGTTGTCATTGATCTGTCCATGCTTGAAATTCCAAAGGCCATCAAGAATTGTCAAGAATAATTCTCCATAAGTGAATCTCTGTTGTATTAGTAGTATTGATTTAGCATATACCACATATTGACCATTTGTAAAATGAAATTCAGCTTCTTGGACAAGTCTGCTGTGGAAACAACAAGCGACAAGGTTAATGGATCAGTGAATACCTGGAGGCTCTGTACTGTGACACAAGTTGAGGAAGTCAAGTCGATCATTCGCCTACTCCCAGTGTGGGCCTGTTGCATTGTGTTCGCAACTGTATACAGTCAGATGAACACAACGTTTGTGCTCCAAGGGAACACAATGGACCGCCACATGGGCTGTCATTTTAGAATACCATCAGCATCGTTGACGGTAGTCGAGACACTCAGTGTCATTTTATGGGTACTCATATATGACCAACTCATCATCCCCTTTGCGAGAAAGTTCACAGGACATGCAAGGGGATTCACTCAACTACAAAGGATGGGTATAGGCCTGGTCATTTCAATATTATCTATGGTATCCGCTGCAGTTCTTGAGACTGTTCGTCTCGACTACATTAAAAACAACAAGTATTATGATCTCAAGACAATTCCTATGTCGATCTTCTGGCAAGTTCCTCAGTATTTTTTCATCGGTTGCGCGGGGGTATTCACGTTGATTGGTCAGGTGGAGTTTTTTTATGATCAAGCTCCTGATGCGATGCGAAGTTTATGTTCAGCGCTATCGTTAATGGCTATTGCATTAGGTAGCTATTTGAGTACTGTCATAGTTACAATAGTGACAAGGAAGAAGAAGCTTGGATGGATTACAGAAAATTTGAACAGAGGCCATTTGGATTATTTCTTCTGGCTGTTGGTAATCCTTAGCTTCATCAACTTTATGGTGTTTCTTTGGGTTTCAAGATTGTATACTTACAAGAAGGTTATTCATTGATAACGGTTGAGGCCATGCAGATCTAGCATTTAAATTTTATGGATTTAACTTTTAAGGTTCTTGACATTGAACTAATTATATATTTAAAGTTATGGGTTCATATATACCAACGGAAAAGGCTCATAAATACCCCTAACCTATTGAAAAAGGCTCATAAATACCCTCCTTCCACCTTTTGGTCTAAAAATATCCTTCCATCCACCTTTTAGGTCTAAAAATACCCTTAAGGTTTGTTTTTTGCTCAAATATACCCCTCAAACTAACAAGTTAAAATTAACTCTTTTAAAAAGCCAAATGACATTTTGTAATTGGTCAATAATAAAATTCCGTAATTTAAAAAAAAAATCCATATTTAAAAAAAAAATTACCAATAATAAATTGCCAGTAATTTAAAATTCCAGATTTAAAAAAAAAATTTGCCAATAACAAAATTTCGTAATTTACATTTTTTTTAAAAAAAAAATTGTGTGGAAACTTTGGGTTTAAGTGTTTTATTTTTTAAGGTTTTGATTCAAGCGTGTTATTTTTTTAATCAAGACATAACTTTATTTTGAACATAAATCTAATTCAATTATTCTACTATTTTTTGAAAAGAAATGGGTGGGTTTGTGTCTTAAAAATTGGGTGGGTTTTACTTATTCTAAAATTAAAATGTATGACCAATTACATTTTTAAGACGCAAACCCACCCATTTCTTTTCAAAAAATAGTAGAATAATTGAATTAGATTTATGTTCAAAATAAAGCTATGTCTTGATTAAAAAAATAATACACTTGAATCAAAACCTTAAAAAATAAAACACTTAAACCTAAAGTTTCCACACAATTTTTTTTAAAAAAAAATATGTAAATTACGGAATTTTATTATTGGCAATTTTTTTAAAATCTGGAATTTTAAATTACTGGCAATTTATTATTGGCAATTTTTTTTTTAAAATTACGGAATTTTATTATTGACCAATTACAAAATGTCATTTGGCTTTTTAAAAGAGTTAATTTTAACTTGTTAGTTTGAGGGGTATATTTGAGCCAAAAACAAACCTTAAGGGTATTTTTAGACCTAAAAGGTGGATGGAAGGATATTTTTAGACCAAAAGGTGGAAGGAGGGTATTTATGAGCCTTTTTCAATAGGTTAGGGGTATTTATGAGCTTTTTCCGATATACCAATTATTGCAATTTTATTGAATTTTAATACATAAATTTATGTTCAACGCGAAATTACTAGGTTTAGATGAACCCAACATCGTAATGGTGAATCCAGGTTGAGGATAAATGTTACTCCCTCCGTCCCAATTTATGTGAGGTAGTTTGACTGGGCACGGAGTTTAAGAAATAAAAGAAGACTTTTGAATCCTGTGGTTTAAAACAAGCCAAAGATATTTGTGCGTTAATAAATCATCTCGTTAAGCGTAAAAGGTAATGTTTAAAGTTAAATTGTTGTCAAATAAGAAAATGTGTCATTCTTTTTGGGACCGACTAAAAAGAAAAGTGTGTCATATAAATTGGGAGAGAGGGAGTAGTAGTATACAATACGTAGACCATCACAATTTTTATTTTATTTTTTATATAATTTTATGATCCTTTTACAAGAGATCTTCAATTTTTATATATAAGAGATCCGTAGAAAACACAAAGAGATCTGAAAAGGTCATTTTCTTTTATTCAAATTGTACTTGACCAAGTACGTAATTGTGGGATGAAATGAAATTGGGACTTTGTTGATAAGTTTATATGTACCATTTTCATATTTGTTCTATGTTAAATGGTGAGTCATCACTTCCATTTAGTTTTTGTTAGTCGGCAACACTGGTATTTGTGTTAAGTGGTACATAAACGCGTATAGTTTTCTTAATAGTAATAGTTTAATTTGGAAATGAAGATTTCATACTAAAGTTAGAGAGTCCTTTTTATCCTAGAATAAGTTATATTAATCATGATTAAAATTATTTATTTGTTAAATGAATCTGGACCATTAATATATAAATAGAAGAAGTGTCACATATTTAAATAGGAACTTGAGAAATGGAGACGGTGAAAAATGGAGAGTAGCTAAATCCATATTTAATAAACTCTGATGGTTAGTTGGAATTTCATGATTCAAACTTCTAAATTTTGACCGTGAATTCGGACATAAAAGCTTTATTTTGAAATCAATTTATATATTTAGAAACTACATGAAAAATACCATAATTCACAATAATCTTAAAATATTTAAAAGACACATGAACAAAATTCAAATTAAAAAATTATATTATTCTAGGAGAAGAGAAAATAGAAAACATAAAAGAAAATGAATTTGGTAAGAAATCCAATTTTAAATGACCACATTAGATTAGTTACATTTCCTAAACAATAAAGAATAAAGTAAGTAGAATATCTATTGCCCCATTGACTTAATAATGGAAAGAAAATAAATTCTTTGTAGTAATCTGAGCATGATCTCTGAAAATCTTTTAGATTTTGTTTTTGTATCCTTTCTAAAGATTTCTGTTATACTATTCTAGCAGAAGAGAAAAGAAAATAATTTAGTAAGAAATTCAATTCAAAGTGACCACAATAATTGCATTTCCTAAACAATAAGGGATAAAATAAATAGGATTTCTATTGCCCGATTTACATAATATGGGAAAGATATCTATAAGCACCTTGGTTTGTTTTGTGTATACATATATATGTTCCACCTCCCCTCTTAACTCTCGACCATTAGCTGAGAAATATTTTTGTGCTTGAATATATACCTAGTGATTAAGTACCTAGAATAGGCCTCTCACCCGTATAATGAGTTTTCAAAAGCTAGGTGTAAATGCAACTTCTGCAATTCCAGTAATAGACTTCAAAGCACTAACAATGGACGACAAAAAGGTTTATGAACTTGAGAAGTTGCAATCTGCTTGTAGAGAATGGGGTATCTTTCAGGTACGTAATATCATTGTGACTTTGAGCCTAATTCTACTTTTGGCTTAATACATTTTTGTGCCAATGCACGTAAACATATGTTGATTATATGATGGACATTTAACTGGTAAAGTTGTTGTCATGTGACCAGGAGGTTATGAGTTCGAGCTGTGGATACAGCCTCTTGCAGAAATGCAGGAAGACTGCGTACAATAGACCCTTGAGGTCCGACCCTTCTCCAGACCCTGCGCATAGCGGGAGTTTAGTGCACCGGGATGTTTATGTTGTAATAGCCTGCATGCAAGAATCTATTAAGGTGTTTAATTTGTGTGTATACATTTGTTTGCATTATAACGTGATTAGAAATTGTTTGTGCAGTTGACAAATCATGGAGTATGTTCTTCATTGATGAAGAAACTCAACATAGCAATTGAGAATTTCTATGAACTTCCCTTAGATGAGAAAATGATGTTTGCACCACAACCAGGAAATGGAGGGTATGCAAAGCCAATTGTTGAAGTGGAGGTAAATTCAGACTATGTAGAGCGATTTTTCATGATGACATCTCCGTTATACAAAAGGCTGACACATCTTCTTCCAAAGCTACCTACTTTACTAAGTAAATATATCCCTTAACTTTGCAATTTAGAGCAGATATACTTTTTATTTAAAAATTGATGCTTATATATCCCTGTCATTACACAATGGTTCCCTTTTCGCTGACGGATTTAAAAAAAATTATTTAGCATATTTTTAGTTTAAAAAATGCCACGTGGGTTTTAAAAAATAAGTCTACCATCTTTCTTGACGAATTAGACCTGACCAACTAGAAAAAATATTACCATTTGGCTTTAAAAAATAAGTCCACTAACTAAATGGGTAGATTTGTTTTTTAAAGTCTTGTGATATTTCTTAATTAAAAAACAAGCTAACTTTTTTTTTTTCGTATATCTGCACCATTTGCGTAACGGCAGGAGTATATATGCACCTTTTTATAACAAGGGATATATCTACTTTTAAATCGAAAAATTGAGAGGTATAATTTCGCATTTTCCCTATATTTTATTTAGGTACTGAACATTTATAAATGATTTAATTAAAAGAGAAATCTAACACATGTTAGAGCCCGTTTGGATTGGCTTATAAGTTGCTTATAAGCTGTTTTCAGCTTTTTTGAGTGTTTGGCTGGCCAGCTTAAAGTCATTTTGTGCTTAAAATAAGCTCAAAAAAATAATTGGGTCCATTTGACTTAGCTTATCTAAAGCAGCTTATAAGCCAAAAAAAAATAAGAGCCTGTTTGGATGAGCTTAAAAAAAACAACTTATAAGCTGCTTTAGATTAACTAAGTCAAACGGGCCCAATTATTTTTTTGGGCTTATTTTAAACACAAAATGACTTTAAGTTGGCTTCATAGTCTACTTTATTACAGAGAAAGTCTGAGGCTTATTTGGAGGAATTGGAGAAACTTGCTATAGCCCTTCTAGTCTAGGGTATATAGCAGAAACATTAAAAATTGATAAGTTGGTAATACAAAATATGTATGAAAACATTGAAAAGGGAATGCAATCAGTGAGGATGAACTATTATCCACCCTACCCTAAACCAGAGCTAGTACGGGGCTTGTAAGTCACTCAGATGGCATTGGAATCACCATACTTCACCAAATTGATGGAGTTGATGGATTGCAACTTGCAAGTCAAACAAGATGGTATCTGGATCGCAGTGCAGTTCCTTCCTAATGCATTTGTTGTGAACTTGGGAGATATTCTTGAGGTTATTTTTGACACTTTTGTATCTATATAATTTTTTTTGAAAAATTACAGGCAAATATCATTCAGCTATCTAGTTTACGACATATATACACAGTATATAAATAGTGTACTTTATCCTAAATATACACATACTATACATATAATATAATTAGGGGTGTCAAATGGGCAGGTTAGGCTGAATTTAGAAGGGTCAAAATGGACTAAGTTAATAAATAGGTGGGTTATTGACCCGCCCAAAAGTTACTTGAGTTGAAATGGGCTAAAAAGCAGGTCATAACCCAACCCCCACTAAATTTTAATTCCTTTGTTTGTTCATTTATAACTTTTTAGTACCTAATAAAATTATTCTTTCTTTATTATGACTATATATAACATATTAAATAAGAAATTGTCTTTTTTTTAAAATATTTTGATAAGATTTCTCATGGGTCAATTTGGTTGCATTTGAGCCTAATTTTTTAGGCTGAAATGGATTGGGCTTAAATGGGTTGAGCTAATAATGTAAAATTTACTTGGCATAGGTTCCATTATTACCTATTTATGGAACATAACTAAACCTTTCAATAATTATATTTAGTAGCTAAAATATATCATATTTAGTTCACATAGCTACCATGTTTTTACCACTCATCTGATAACTTCCCACTCCCCTAAATTTAAGCAAAAAAAAAACGTGTCTCTCTCCTATCTCCTAAATACACGTCATTATTCACCATATCCATTACTTTCCTCCAATTTCAAATCAGTTTTTCAATTATTCAACTTCCTTTTTTATCTCTAATTAACTATTCATTGATTTCTCTCACGTTTCAAATCTAATTCCCAAAATAAAGTAAGATTCTATACAGATTTTTATTTTTTACCGTGTATTTAACCTATATTTTGGGTGTTTTTTTTTCGTTTGAATCAGGAATGCAAGTCTAAGTAATTAACTATCAGTGTTTGTTCTTGGTTGTTTTTCCTTAGATTCAATTGGAATGACTAAGAAAGCTGCTACTCCGATGAGAAATACAGGTATAGAACCCGAATGTGCGATTCCTAATTTTTCTTTGGGAATTTCTCAACATGAAACTACCATTGCAGGCTCTTATGCTGAGAATCGTTCAAAAAGAATTAACGATCCTAGGCGTTCTAAGGAATATGTTGATTCGAAGAGTAAACAACAAGAAAAATTGAAAAATGTTTCTCAAATGGAGAAACAAAAGAAGAGAAAGGCTGGTGACAATGTTGTTAATGTTAGGGGCAAACAAATTGCTAAAGCCAAACGTAATGTGGATGAGGATGATGATGAAGAGGTATGTTTTTGTTGTATTTTCAGTATATTTAGTTCTTTTTTTTTTAGTTCAGTTATTACAGATCTGTGAATTAACCAAATCTATATTATATGTGCATTTTAAGTATATTTCTGTGTTTTTTTACACATGTTTCTTCAGTTATTTTGTGTGTATTTTTCTTCACCATAACTGTGATTTTTAAGTACATTCAGTTATTTTTGTGTATATATTGTTGACAGTTATTACAGTGATTTTTAAGATTTTTAAGTACATTCAGTTATTATTTTGTTGACAGTTATTTTGTGTATATTTTTAAGTACATTCAGTCGATATATGTCAATCATACGTGTTTTTTGGCATTTTGTTTCAGGTATCTAAATTTTTGGTTACCTAGCACCCTGCTGTGGCACCATCTATGTGTAGATACACGAATGTTAATGTAATGCAAGATATTAGAGGCAAACTAACAGATCCACAGATGGATATGTTTAGGAATTCTTGTTTTGGTAAATATCTTAGAATGCAACAATTGGATGTACAAGCACAGATTTTTCGGTGCTTTATGGTCAAAGAACTTAGGGGCAGTACATATAGGTGCTTTACATTTGAAATAAATGGTAAAGTTCTGCGTTTTGGCCTTAGAGAATTTGCACTGATCACTGGGCTAGATTGTGTATCTGATGAAAATGATTTTGTTTATGATAACTCAAAACCGAATAGGCTTATGGTTGAGTATTTTGGTAGAAATCAGGAGAACCAATTGCCAGTTAAAAGACACGAGCTTATTGAGTGTTTCAACAAGACTGTCTGGGATGATAAAGAGGATGACACAGTCAAGATGGCAATATTGTATTTCATAAATACGTGGGTACATTGTGATGAGCCGAACTCAACAAACATACCAAGGATCCATTTTGATGTTGTAGAGGACGGGAGATATAATGAGTATCCTTGGGGTAAAGATTCGTTTAGAGAGTTGGTTGTAAGCATCGGGCAGAAATATGCTGGTTTTAAGAAATATTATAGGATTCATGGTTTGCCGCTTGCTATGCAAGTATGGTTGTATGAATGTTGCTCAAAAGTCCCGTCCACCATTGCAGTTAAGACGGGGAATTTAATTCCTAGAATTTTGAACTGGCGGACTACGGAAGGAAAACCAGAATTCAAGAGAATGATGGATGGCATGTTCAGAGACGATAAAAATCCGGTAAAACAGTCTTTTAACAGTTTTGTGTCTTTTACCATTTAACTGTTTTAATATGTTTGTTTTACATGCTATATTTTGATTATGTTTTGTCTATATTTATGAAATAAGTCATTTGTGATCAATATATTTTGACTATATTTTCCTCATATTTTTAGTATGTTACCAATGTAGATATATACGGTAATATAGTTTCTATATTTTGTTGTTCATAGTCTTGTAGATTTGAGGAAGTTGTGCCAACACCCCATGAGTTGAAAACTCTTAAATTGCCTCCTGTTGCACATGACATACCAGACGTCAAACATGGAGTTGATGGTGTACATGGTACTGATTTGGTAGACGATGATTACGATAATTTTAGTACCACACCACCGCATCTGTCCAGTGGCAAACAGCAACAAAGGAGTGCCAATTCTGATTCCCCGCGAGGCAAGAAACGGACGCAGTTTCCAGTTTCTGTTCCTCCTTCCAGGAAACAACCATCACGGAAGGAATCTAGGATAAAAGGGACAAGGAAACCAGATGCACCTACAGCACCCCGAACAGATGAGTTTAAACTGATAAGGGAAGAGATTCGGATTTTCAAGAAAGAAGTAGGCGTTTTGTTTTCAATATGTTTTTTTTACTTCATATTGCTTGTGTCAAGTAATTAACAATTCTAATTCTATTTTTTATCTTTCAAAACTGTAGGTGTTTGACTACATGGATAACAACTTCAAAAAGTTGTTAGATGCAATAAAGGGCAATCAAACACCAGATAAGGTAAAAATCAACACTAAAAATGAAAATTATTTACTTTTTAAGTTATTTTGATATATTTATTGGAAGACTTTATATTTTCTTTTGAAAAATTTTAAAGGTCGGCGACACAATGTTAAAAGCTGACTTACATAGTGATGGTGGGATTTCTCAAGGCAATCAAAGTGGCGGTGCAGTAAAGCTTTCAACCAAAGAGAATCAAGGTGGTGGTGCCACTTCCGCGCAGAGGAGTCATCCAGTGGTACTCATTTTTTCTTTCACTTTTCTATATTTGCAGTATATTATTCAAAGTGAAAATATTGGATTTTTAGCTGTGTTTTTGTATTACCTATAGTGTATTTACATATATAGTTTTCACATGGTGATTTGTTAGTAGTGTTCTTTTTTTATGTATCTATTTGTGCTATTTTTGTTATGATTGTGTTTATATATACTAGCAGTGCTATATTTGTTTTGGATTGATATTTTATTATTAGTTTTTCATATATGTTGTGGCTGTATTTTAATTGTATTTTGATTATTATGTTCAATGTTACTTATTCTGATTTCTGTTTACTATATTTCAGGCATATTTATCATATATTTTCTCTATATTTAACTGAAACTTTTAACTTTTAAAGCACTATTATATATGTGTATATGTGTATCTGTTTTGCTGATGCCTTTAAATTTATTTGAACTATGTTTTTATTGTTTTAGGTTGAGGGAGTTGGGTTGCCAATTAATGATCCGGTTTCTGTTGTTGATGTGGATAAAGAAACTGGAGTTAAAAGTGATGCACAAACAGATGGAGTGCCCATAACACCAATCCATTTAAATTTTGATGTAAGTACTGAAATGTGGCTTTTAAGTACTGAAATGTCATTTTGATAAGCAATAATTGACAAACACCAGTCGTTTTTTTCTTGTTTTTTATTTCAGGAATCTCAGCAAATCGGCGATATGGAGAATGCTAATGCTGAATTTACCGCATCAGAGGAAATGGTAGCGGACTTGCTAATCAACTGCCCTTTAGCATGTGTTATTCCTCTCGGTCCTCCTCCAGTACCACGCGATGATCAAACCGATTTGTCAAGTTTAAGAACTCCTCAGAATGTGGACAA
Organism: Lycium barbarum; assembly: GCF_019175385.1. Lineage (NCBI taxonomy): Eukaryota > Viridiplantae > Streptophyta > Magnoliopsida > Solanales > Solanaceae > Lycium > Lycium barbarum. Next base: position 23,876,149 of record NC_083339.1, read on the forward strand.
TAACCCGGTAACCATCTCTCAGTGGATGATTCCTGATTCTCAGATATCAATCCAACTTGGAGTGCAACCAACAACCGGACAAAGTTCAACTAATGAAACTGAACAACAAGTTGGAGTACAACCGATAGTTGGCCACAGTTCAAGCGATGAAACTGGACAACAAGTTCCCGTACAACCAAATGCGGGCCAAAGCTCAAGTGGTGAGACTGCACAGTTTTCAAACTTTGAAAAACAGATCATTGTCCATCCAGGTGCTGCCCGAGAAAGGAAACCAAGCAAATATAACCTGTCCCCTTATTGTCCCAATTTCAACTCAGCGGGTTCTTCTGCCAAAAATATCGGTCCTTGCATTTATCAGAAAAAACACCCATTTGTTGACCACCCTATAAATGCCCCGTTAGATACTTCGTTTCTTCAAGAATATCAAAAGTGGCTTGAGAAGGATCTGTTGAAATCGCATGACAAAAGGTACTTATTGTCACAACTTGTTTTTTTAGTTTTCCAGAATTCAATTATCAATAAACTTAACGTATGTTCTTTCCATTGTTGATATACAGGAAGCCAAATGAAAATCATTACAGAAAGAACAAGGAAGGACTCGATCCTGCGGATGCCGAACTTCGGTTGCATTTAGGCGTTACAGCCGTAGCCGACAAAAACTGGTTCTACTTGTTATCTATGGATGGGAAACTTTGGACTGATGAAGTTTTGATATCTTTCTGCTTGTTATCTAATTTTTTTTATGTTTTATAATAGAATTACAATGTGATGTATCTAGAGTATATTTTTTACTATATTTGACATATATAGTAAAAAATATATTTCAGGCATATTTACCATATATTTTCTCTATATTTAACTGAATCTTTTAACTTTTAAAGCAGTACTATATATGTGTATTTGTTTTGCTGATGCCTTTAAATTCATTTGAATCATGTTTTTATTGTTTTAGGTTGAGGGAGTTGGGTTGCCAATTAATGATCCGGTTTCTGTTGTTGAAAATATATTTCAGGCATATTTACCATATATTTTCTCTATATTTAACTGAAACTTTTAACTTTTAAAGCAGTACTATATATGTGTATATGTGTATCTGTTTTGCTGATGCCTTTAAATTCATTTGAACTATGTTTTTATTGTTTTAGGTTGATGGAGTAGGTTTAGGTACTTATTGTCACAACTTGTATTTTATAATATTGTCATCATTATACTTGCACTATATTTAATATACAGACATTAATTTACTAGTTGAGCACAGTACTGTCCAGGTATACAGAATTGTATTTTTACTATGTTTAAGAGTATATTTCACTATATTTACTATATATATATATCAATATTTTTTTTGAACATAGTGTTGATTATAGTCACTGAATTGATGTTTTTACAGCATATTGATGTTATTTTCTACTACCTACGCAAGAAGGGGAAGTATCACAATAACAGCAACTATAGATTCACCACTGCCAGCTGTATTTTTCACACTTTAGTTGCTGAAATTTACAAATCTTGGGAAAACCCTGATTCATCCACATGTGTCGCCAGTAAGGAAGATGAACTGTGTGAGTACATTAACGGGCACAGGCTGTTGGCTAATGTACCATGGTATACTGTTGACAACGTACTAATTCCTGTCAACATAAAAGAGGAAAATCACTGGATTTTGGTTGTGATATCATTCACTGACAGGTCTGCTCTCATCCAATGAAAAGATCATTCATTTTTCTACAAATTTTATATGTTTTGTTTTTTTCTTATATTTTCTTTTTACAAACAGGTCCATCTACGTATACAACTCATACCGAGCTGCAGGGCATGATGCTGTCGTTAGAGTCGGAGTGAAAATGTTGGCTACTCTAGTGACACATAGTCTACAAATGACTGATTTCTATGAGAAGAAGGCGGATATAGATTTTGTCACACATCCTTCTTATAGAAATAGAGAACAGACCGACAACTTTGACATTGTGAATGTAGACAATCTCCCGCAACAAGCTCCCTCTAGCATGTAAGAATCTATTCCAATAAAAAACACAATAAATACATCTTTTTTTTTCGTGGGTTTTGATAAGTAAATTTTTTGATCATTTTTGTTCCAGGGATTGTGGTGTGTATGTGGCAGCCTTCGCTGAATACTTGAGCTCAAGTGCAATCATCCCAACCGAATTCGATGCAAAGTTACTCCGTATGAGATATGGTGCCCTTTTATGCGACTATGCATGGGATAAGTCAAACAACAATGCATCAAGTGATAACGAGCAGCCTCCAAGACCAATTAGACCGGCAGTTGATTACGATGCAGTTGATAAAGAGGATCTTGATTAGGCCACCAATTCATTTGTGTTTTTGATTTTCATGTTGAACAATAGCATAGTTGGTTGCGACTTTTGTTGCTGTTTTTTCATTTTGGATATATTGTTTCATGTGTAGTAATCTTTTTTAGGATGATTAATATTGAACACCACCTTATGGTTTTTATATTGTTGTTTCTTTCAAGTATGTTATTTTTTCAATGCATAAATTCCATTTTTCATTATCTGTGAAATGTATTCATTTAACAAAGTAGTATATATAACCATTTAAATACAGTCGATATATACAGAAAATATAACTCAGATATATTCCATAAGTCCATTTTTAAAATTACAGTTTGTTACAAAATTTAAAATTTCATCTAAATACACTTCAAATATATGTAAAATATATATCAAATATAGTTAACAGTAAACCAGAATAAGTATTATCTACCAGATCAGACAAAATGCAACTAAAATATAGCCAAAATATATACGAAATACAACTATTAAATCATAAATCCAAAACAAAAGGTCAAATCAGTTAACATAGAGTAGACTTTCCAAATACCATTTAACCACCAATATAGCATTACATTGAAAAACATCGGATGTTCAACCATGTGAAATACAATCATACTAGAATAATATGAATTCAAGATGAATTCATTTTTTATTTTTAACTGAAATTTAAAGTAGAATTGTCTTAACAAATAAAATCAAAATGGACTTATTTATTCTTCTTATTGAGCGGCGGATTATCACACGAACGCCTATTATGACCAAGACGTCCACATTTACCGTAGGAATTTCTGCGTTTACCAATCATCAACTCCTGTAATGGCTTGTCCCTCTTCTTTTTTGGCCTCCCAGGGGGTCTCTTATAGATCGGTGGCATAACAACTTCATCTAATATACTTTTAGGAACATTCCACTCGGTCTCATCGGGAAGAGGATCAACTGGCACATCATATGTGTTCACAACTGTTTCCGGCTTGAATAAATCCGAACAATATACATCAGCAGTCAAATTTTTATTCTTCAATACTGCCCATGCATGAGAACACGGTATCTCGTCCAGTTGGAACATCCTGCAGCTGCAAGTTTTCTTCTTCAAATCTATTATGAAACGCCTCGGTCCATCATTCACTGTGTAAACATATTCAGTTGACGCTTCAACCTGAGAACCATTTAACAAATAAACAAGCATTACCTGAGCAGTTTTACCATATTGGGAATATATATAAATATACATTACATATAGTAAAAATATAGATTAAATTTTTGTGTTGCAAACAAAGATACCCTCATTCGTATTGATTTGTACTCGTTGATCGACAACATCTCTTGATACCGCCTCATCAGTGTTGTGAATGTGTAGGTACCATTTTTTCTATTTGTCCAATTCCATCTACCAAACATCTTCCTCACTTCTTCAAGGAAATCAAAAATATGTAACTCTCTTGCAGCAACCAGTTTTCCATTAATACATTCGGCTATATTCGAAGTCATTGTCCATCCTCTATTAACAGGTGAATAAAGCCTAGACCATTTATCTCTTCCAGCATTTTCTAGGTATCGTTTTACCCGAATATCAACATTCCCAATCTTCTCCATCAATTTATCGAACTCATCCTGGCTGTATGCTTTCGCTAGTGAATAAAATATAGGACTCAACACCTCACTGTTTGTTGTCTATTGCTTTGTCACATTTTTCCACAAATGCCATATACAAGCCAAATGAGGAACAGTAGGATACACCTTAGAAACTGCGTGTATTATGCTTTCATGTCTGTCGGACACGACACACATATTTTGCCTAACACCATAAGCTTGCTTGAACAGTTCAAAGAACCACGTCCACGACTTATTATTCTCAGAATCTATCACACCATACGCTAGTGGTAGGATATTACCTACAAAAATCAGTATATATTTATAATATATTCAACACATATTTCAACTGAATTTGATCTCACGCTGTATTTTTAGCACCATCATTTATAAAACAATAATATATATTTACAATATATTTACCTCATATTTACAGTGTATTTCAACATATAATATTCACAAATTTACACCAGCAATACATCCAGAGTATGTTTTTAGCAGCTTTATTTGCAAATCAATAAGCATAATGTTGTATTTATAAAAAAAAACATTCATAGAATAGAATTACACATACCTGCTCCATCCAAAGTACTTGCCGACACAAATGTACCATTATACGTTGATTTAAGATGTGCACCATCCACTACAACTATTGGTCTACAACACTCGAATCCCTTTATGAATGCTTTGAGTGCTACAAACAAATACATAAACTCATTTTCTGGTGATTTATGCATTTTAACGAGCGATCCAGGATACGTTTTATCAAGTATGTATATATATGCCGGCAACTTCTTGTATGAATGAGCTGGATCACCTCTGAAATCTTTTATAGCCTTCTCTCTAGCTCTCCATGCCATCATATAAGAAACATCTACGCCGAATTCATTCTTAACATCATCTATTATATCCCCAAGTGTGACCTTCCTTTTATGGTTAGTTATTTTCGCCTTCACAACCGCTTCTCCAATAAACCAACTTGTTGCCTGCCTTTGTGAATACACCTTGTCCTTCAACGGACATGTATGTTCGTCGTCGAAAGCTCTAACCCTGAACATTTCAGAATCCCCAATTCTCGACGCTCTGAATTTCCATTTACATTCCGGCGACAAACATGCCAGAGTGTAGCTACATAATACAATGCAAATAGTACATATTGAATCAATTAAATACAATATAAATATACAAAAAATATATCAGAATATATTGCATCAAACATTTTTAAAATTAACAGTGTGCTAAATAAGTTAACAAATCATCTCAATACAGTACAAATATAACAAAAATACATCTGCACTTTCTGTTACCAGAATACATTTAGAAAATCATACCTTATAGCATTCGATCTCTCTGTTTTGAAATTGAATCTTTCACGAATTGCGTATTTCGTCATCACAATTTTCAAAGTTTCCTTATCCTGGTAAATTTGATCGACAAAAACTCCTTTCGCTTCCGGTTTCGAAATTACCAAATTGTTATCATTTCCAAACAAAACAACAGCGTTTACAGTAGAATCACAAACTTTCATACCATCCCGATTCTCGCTATATCCAATTTGCAGCACATCATCTCCAATAATACGATTACCAGTTACACCATCCTCAACATCCAAATCATGAATACTAACGCACATTGGATACATCCCCAAAACTCTGTTTTCTCTCTTAAGCTCAACGTACACACGAACTCCCATATCGTTGTGTATTTCAATTGGTTGAAAATCTCCTTCAACAGTATATTTTATTGAAATAGTTTTCCTAACAGTATCCACGCCTAATTGATTTGTAATCGTACAAACTAACTCATCGTAATTGCAATTATCAATGAATACAACAGCATCAATTTTGTAATTCACAAAACAGTTCTGATCGTTCCAAAAACCAGAATGACGGATCAACGCAGTTACGCTTGTCATTATCCTGTTGTTTTCGAATACAACAATGTGTTATATTCAATTTAGCTGAAACAATTTCAGAAAAGACGAACAAAAAAAAAAAGTTTGCAGTGAAAAAATCGTTACCTCAATTATGAACTCAACTTGATGAAATCAAATATATATTCGTCGTGATAATCAAGCTATGTTCACTGGTTTGATATTGTTATTTTTCAAAGGTTTTTCAACCTTTTTATTTTTGGTTAAAAATATGATTGTAAGGTTTGAATTCAATTTTTTTTGAATTTGTTAGCTGTTTGAATGAGATATGGAATCAGATATGGAATGGGAGGATATTTGCGTGAATCAGGGAACAATATAACTGATTCTAATTAAAATTGGAACAGATTTTGTTTCCATAAATATAACACTGTCAGTTAAACTCGCGTCTGTATTTCCGCTATATTTATGCTATATTTTGGTATACCCGACTACTAGATAAATATAGGGTCATCTAGTTACGAATTGTAAATATAGCATATGTAGTTATAGGTTGTTAGAAAGAGTTAAAAGGTAGCTATTTGTGAAAATTTTACGCTAATAATTGTGCGGGTCAATGATCAGCCCAACCTTGAACGGGTTGGGTGGGTCATTTTTTCATGGGCTGATTTTGCCACCCCCTAAATATACATACCTATACACATTATATACAGTCAAAGCGTATAGGTAGTGTGTACTTCGACTATGCTGGTAAACTAGTTAGCCGAAAGGCACATTTACGTATATTCCCCTTTTTTGTTTTTTTTGTTTTTGTTCTTGTATTTTAATTAAACGCAGATTTGGAGCAATGGTCTTTATAGAAGTGCAGAACACAAAGTGACAGTGAATGAAAATACAAGGAGGATTTCCATTGGAGTGTTTTTCAACCCAAAGCTAGAAGCAGAGATTGGACCAGCTGATTCCCTAATTAACCATGAAAATCCACCACTATTCAAAACCGTCTACTTGAAACTTGAAAGAGTTTTTTCCAGGAAATTAGGAGTCAAAACACATTTGGAGCATATGAGGATTAACAAATTCTAGTTGTGCAATTAATTTTAGCACTACCAATGACATGTAGATGTTTTTTCTGCTGAATGGTATGTGGGGCTGGTTTTGAAATTAATATCAAACACAATTTTCTTTTTGTATGGTACTAATTATAAGCATTTTTGAACAAAGTATTCCATCAACTTCAAGAGCCTTACAATTCTAGCATGTGTTTTGATCAGTGCGGGACAAAGTCTAACAAAGATTTAATGAAAAACTAAAACAATATAAGATATATGCATTGACAATGGAAAAATTTCTTTTACAACATCAATGAATTTTAACATATACTCACTATGTTCTAATTTATGTGGTACAGTTGAAATTTCGAGATTCTAACTTCTAAATTTTGATCGTGAATTCAAACATAAAAATTTTAAGTTTTTTTTTTTAAAAAAAAATCTATATGTTTAAAAACTACTTAAAAAGTACTATAAATATTCACAATAATTAACAACTTAAAATATTTAAGAGGCGTATAAAGATTTTCCTGTAAAAAAAGACTTGGTTAACTCTCGAAATTCCAACTATGCGACGTAAATTGGAACAGAGGTAGTAATAACTTACCATTTTTTAGCATACCACCAATTATCATTAATCCATAGAAATTGTACCTACAATTACCTTATAAGTGATCAATTAATGGAAATATTTTTACACTGTTAGAGCAACGAACTTAAGCTCAAACAAAACAAAAATAACAGAACTTTGTCTTTTCTTGGGTTCAAATGCACATGCTAGTATACACAGTCTACAAGTAATAAAGTGATAAGTAGAGTATCATTCTCACGATGATTTGTTATTATAACTATTTACTAAATCAAACTATTATAATTATATAGTCGAGCGATTTTCGAAAAGTGGATTATAATTAACTACAACTACCATGCCACTACAAGATAACAAGCAAAGAAAACAAGCAAAGAAAACAAGCAGAATGTAATGGACGAGAGGTTCTTGGGTTATGGTTAGCTAAACAAGGTTAATATGGTTTGTAGGAATCTTTTGGTACCCCGGAGTGGGTAGGAGCGGGTCGAGTCCGTATCGCCGCGGAGCCGAGTTCTTACTTGGCTATTAAAGTTTACCTCATGCCTATATTCCTACGAAATTAGAATTAACAAGAACATATTAATAATTCCTGTAAAATAACCAAGTGAATCCATTCCCCGAGGTCCAAGTTTTAAAAAGCTAATGAACACATTACACTACATAATACACATAACTACATAACACATAATACATGAAACAGTTCCTACATAAAGTGCGGTTACTACAAAAAAAAAACATCAAAAAGTAAATAAACCTAACCAACTATACAACACTTTCGCATAACAAACACCAACAACAAACCACAAAACAGCCTCAGACGATTCCTCTGTTCTCCATCTCGTTAAGTTGTCCTTTCAGATAATCCCTCGCATATTCATTTTCACTAATCCGATCTTTCCGGTGATTTTTTTAACCGATTCTTTTAGCAATGTTCTTACAAGACCCATGTCTTCTTCAGCTTCTTTGAGCTTGAATTGTAATTCCAACTTTACATTACTATGTGAAGTCACCGTATCAACGTCAACCTGCAGGGACTTCTCAACTGTGACAATACTCTACTTGTTTCAAATAAGAAAGAAGTAGTACTTCACCGACTTGTTTTAATCTACTTAGTTGAAGAAAATTGTGTAGAAACGTACGGAAATACCCTGCGAGGAACTTGAATATTAAATCTAAATCCATGATTAGCTAAGATCAAATTTCCACAGCCAATATTGTCAGAATCCACAATCATCATACATGTAGAGGCGTCTATGCATCTCATTAGACCGTCCATACACGTTTCCTTTTATTTTGAGATTTTTTTTTTCCCCTTTGAGTTCTATCTTTTACAATCTCCTCTTGGAGAAGACCATTGAGAAAGGCTGACTTGAGATCAAGTTGATAAATTTTTCAATTTTTTTCCGCTGCAATGGCTAGTAGCAGTCTGATTGTGTCAAGTCGAGCAACTGGTCCGAAAATTTCTGAGCCGTCTACTCCAAAGATATGAGCATAACCCTTCGCCACAAGTATTGCTTTGTGTTTGTATATGGAACCACATGCATGCAGCTTTGTCATGAAGACCCACTTTTCACCAATGATCTTTCTGTCATAAGGTTTCTCAACAAGCTCCCAGGTCTGATTTCTTTCGATCATCAGCATCTCCTCCTTCATTGCAGCCACCCATTTGTCATCCCCTTCTGCTTCCTCATAGCTTGCGGGCTCACAAATTGTAGTATTGCATCTCTGATGGATATCAGAGATCAACCTCGTGCCTCTAACAGGAGGATCATCTACTAGATCTTTTGGATCTAATAGAGTGTCAATTGTTGGATTATTTTTGGGCGTCTCCCAATCCCAATGCTGGTCCTCAATGAAATGAACATCTTTACTAATCAATATTTTTTCAGTTTATGGATGATAGACCTTGAAGGCTTTAGAAACTGAACTATAGCCCACAAAAATGCCTGAAATCGCTTCTTGTCGAGTTTTTCACGCTTAACCTTTGAAATATGCACAAATCGTACGCAACCAAATACTTTAAGAAAGCTTTGTGAAGGTTTATACTCATACCAAGCTTCAAATGTAGTTTTGAGTTCCAAAACCTTTGTTGGAAGTTACTTTTGCAGAAAAACTGTTGTGTTGGCTGCCTCTGCCCAAAATGCTTTTGGCAACTCCTTCTCATGTAACATACATCTGACCATCTCCATTATCGATTTATTTCTTCTTTTACTAACTCCATTTTGTACTGGAGTGTATGGTGTTGTAAGCTGACACAATGCCGGCTTCTTCGCAGAATGAATTAAATTCTGCTGAGGTGTATTCTTTCCATTATCAAACCTCAAAGCTTGAATCTTACAGTCACTTTGAGTTTCCACTAATTTCTTGAATTTCCTGAACACACTAGCAACTTATGACTTGAATTTCAAGAAAATAATCCAACACATTCTTGCAAAATCATCAATGTAAAGAACGTAATAGATGTTGCCTTGTAATGATGGAGTTCTTTGAGGTCCTACTACATCAATGTGGACTAGCTACAGCTTTGGTGAGGCTCTCCAGTTTGATTTGGGAAATGGCTTTCGGTGTTGCTTACCAAATTGACAAGCACGACATTTTGTAGAAATTTCTTTCAGACTTGGTAGGTTCTCCACCATCTTCATTTGTTGCATTTTGAGAAGTCCTTCATAGTGATAGTATCTGAGTCTCTTATACAATAACTCAACAACATTTTCTTTAATTTGCTGAATACACTATCTACTCTTCCTCAAATGGATCTAATGAGAACCTTCTGCCTCTCATTTTGACTTTAAACAAGTCTTGTCCCGAGGGATCCTTGATCAAGCAATATTTTCTTCAAAATAAAGTTTGAGACCATTTTATAATAATTGACCAACGCTTAAAAAGTTCCGGTCTAAGTCAGGTACATAAAGAACATCAGATATTGTTTTGAGTACCTAATTGTGTTGCAACTGCAATCGTTCTCATTCCTTTTGCTGGAATGATGGCCTATTCTAACCTTTGCAACTTGGGCAGGCTTCAATTATTTGAAGAGTTCTTTATCATAAGTAATGTGATTTGTGCATCCGCTATCGACCAGCCACGACTCGTTTGAAATATTGCTTGCAAAATATGATGCAACAAAGAGTTGATCCTCTTCTTCTTCTCGCTCAGCAACTTGAGCTTTTGCTTCAGGTTGCTTTGCAAATTACAACTTTGTGACCCTGTTGATTGCACTTGCTGCATTGCATCTGGGCTCCTCCAACACTTGAAAGGAGGGTGACCTTATTTTCTACAGCGCAAACAAGGTGGATAGTTTTCCTTTTTGCTTTTGGTGCTGGTAGCAACATTCTCACTATTTCCTCATTGAATCCTCTTGTTCTGATTTTCTTGTTTCTTCCATCGCCTTGATGCATGACTATTAAGGCTCCTTCAAGAGCTCCTTCTTGTCTCATAACACATCGTTGCTCTTGTGCTTGAAAAGCACTTAAGAGCTCTGCTACTTTGGACAAGTCCTTAGTATTTTCTAAGGGTAATGGTAGCCTTAAATCTTTCAAGTACCATTATAAGGATTTTTTTCAACGATCCTTGAATTGTTAAAAGTGGAACCCAACAATCTGATACGATTTGCTATGTTAAGAAATCGGTCAGAATATTCCTTTATGGTTTCACTTTCCTTCATCCTTTGCAGCTCAAACTCACGTACTCAATTCAGCACTTGCATCCCTCGAATTCTATCATCTCCTTCACACTCAGTCTTGAGATAATTTCATACCTCTTTTGCTGATTTTAGAGACATGATACGAGTAAAGATGGTGGATTAAACTGTAGTAATCAAATATGTCTTTGTCTTTGGTTTCCTGATTTTCCTCTCCTTGTGATTTTTAATTTGCGCCATCGTGGGATTGTTTCGCAAGGGAACACTCTCGCAACCATCTTCTACAGCCTCCCAGAGATCCAAGTGTCACGCCCCGAACCATGGCCTGAACGTAACACGACACTCGGTGCCTGACTGCATGTGACCGAGCGAACCACATGACCTGCTGAATCATCATGATACATAACATAAGCGGAATATAACGTGAATGCATGATGAGCCTTTATAAAACATGGTAAGTCATAATACTTAATAGAATACTTGTTTAAACATGAGTGAGCCAAATTGGCTATACGAGTCCAAATGTCTGACATGACATAACTGACTTGTCTAGTCTATGAAACCTCTATCATGAGTCTGACTGGAAAACATACTTACTGGGATAAGGCCCCCAGCATACCTTTAGATGCAAAACTAAATAAAGAAATACAATGTCTAAACCCCGAATGAGATGGGGCTCACCAATAAGCTGGTACGTGCAAATCCTAATGAGTAGAAGCGTCGTCCTGTAAATCCGTACCTGCATCGTGAAATGCAGGCCCCCGGGCAATAAAAGGGGACGTCAGCACATTGAATGTACTGGTATGTAAAGTAACCGAAAGAAACAACATGGGACATGGAATAACATGATAAGAACTGAAACTGAAAACCTGGACATGAACATGAGCATGTGTACATACGTATATATATAACATAAGTAAAAACATGATAAGTAGGGAGAGCATTTCATAAACCGACACATGATATCACCACGTGGATACGTGGAGTCTGGTACCTCACTGGACCAGCAGAGCCCCTATACCTTGCCAGGGTATAAGGTGGTAACATGCCTGATGGATCCATTCAGTGTAAAATTAAGGTATCGTCCTAACTGGGCGGAGCGATCCTTGTCCTATGGTGGCTACATAGTTTCAGGCTATCTGAGCCTTCTCTGTAATTCGTGCAACTCCAAAAAACATGAACATAATATAGTTGGCTAAGAAGCCCATGACTTTCGTGAATTAACTTGTACTTGTCTTGTAATCATGATTTCACGAAATAACTTGTAAACATGGTTTCATGAAATAGCTTGTAAACATGTTCTTGATTTATGAGTAATACAATAGTTCATAATCATATATTTGTAATTGACTTGATAACATGCTTGTAACTTGCAAACTAAAATCATAAAGTTTCATATGAACATGATGAGAACACATGAGGAAGAATTCATGATTCATGGATTAAGCTAGGGTTCCTAATAACCGTAATGGAAGATTAGGAATACAACAACGAATATAGATACAAAATTCATGTACATAAATACTTAAATACGGGCTACCAATATGTTGGGTTTAATGCCCTAAGATTTGAACTTCATGGATATCAAGGAAACGAAGCATGGGGAAGAACATAGAGATTCCCTCATGTGGATGGAAGTTCTACATACCTTAATTGCTCCAAAACTTGAATTAAAGACTTGAATTTTGGAGAAGATTTCCTAAATCTTGATTCTTGAATCTTGAGATGGGTTTTCTTGAAAACCCTATATTAGGAATGATGATTTCTTGTTTAGATTACAAGGATATATGTTAGAATTGAGTTGGAATAATTAGAATGGACTTACCTTGGTGTTCTTGATGTTGGAGGAGAGTAGCAGGTCGTTCTAGGGTTTGAGGAAATGAAAAATAATGACTTGAACTGATATGGATGAATATATACTGCCCTGTGAAATTGTAGTTTACGTTATGAACAGTGCTGGTCGTATTTTCAGTTTACGGGTCGTATTTTGCAATACGGACTGCACTGCGTCTCTTCAGTAAAATGGTCATAACTCTTTGTAAATATGTCCGTTTGACCCCCATAATATACCGTTGGAAAGGTATTTCAAAGATATACAACTTTCATCAAGGAAGTTTTCCCAAATTCCAAATACGTTTTGAAATACGGGCCGTAAAGTGATATACGGTCCGTATTTAACCATATGACCTCAAAATGTCAAATTCCAGAATGTTCAGAAATTCTTGGTTTCAGTTTACGATCACTGTTCATGGGCGTAAATTGGAATACGACCACTGTTCATGGGCGTAAACCACCATATCACAACTGAACAGGAAAATTTCAATTCCCACATTCTTTATCTGATTTTCTAAGTCTAGGATCGTGGTCAAAACTTTCGTTAAAGGTACGGGGTGTTACACCAAGGCTTACAGATATGTTTGCATTGTAACTGCCCAGATCTGATAACTTTCTCCATTGAAAGCTGGCGGTTTCATTGAAGAAAAACTTGCTTCTTTGTTCATGGCATCCACTGATGCACGCACACAGGTCCCTCAATATTGAAGCTCTGATACCAATTGTTGTTAATTTAAGTTAATAATGAGGAAAAAAAACAAATGAAAACTTTTGGATAATGAAATAATAAGAATAGTAAAGGAATGAAGAACAAGAAAGAAGACAACTTGAGAAGTAACAGTGAAAGTTCGATATATAGTTTCATTGCAATTAAGACCTTAGTTTATAATATACTACTAACTTCAAAGACCTAAAGATCAACAACAAATTTGCTGAAATTAACAAACTCCTAAAGACTAGGAAAAAAAGTTTTTTCTGGAAATTAAATTAATTTACTGCAGTAAATAAATAAAGCTGTAGACATAGCAACTAACAATAACATGATATGTTACGAAACTATGGGTATGTTTGGTATGATAGAAAATGTTTTCCTATTTTCTTTTGTTTGGTTGCACTTAAGATCTTGAAAAATATTTTTCTATGAAAAATGTTTCCCTCAAAATACGAGAAAATGTTTTGCATAAAAATTTGAGGGAAAACATTTCCCTGATTAATAAAAACACACAAACGCATTCCCCACCCTCAACACCCACAAACCCAATCCCACCACCTCACCCCTCTCCCCCACCCCCACCCCAAGCCACCCACGCACAACCACCCTCCAGAAATATTTAATTTTTTTTTTAAAAAAAAGTTTTTAAATGTTTTTTTTTATACACCACCCACTCCCCCTCCCCTGAATTTTCTATTTTATATATATTTTAATTTTTATAAATAAGAAACTTCTTCTTAGTCCAACCCCCCCCCCCCCCCCCCCCCCTCCCCAACCCCTACAGCCTACCCTACCTCCCAACCCGTACTTCCCACCACTAAAAGTTGTACTCCGAATTCAAAAATTTCATAGTGATTTTGCTTTAAGTATATACAAATGCTCTTAAAATTATATTTTTCAACTTGCATACCAAACACAAAAAGAACGAGTAGAAAAATCACTTATAATCCGAGAATATATTTTCCGGGAAAACATTTTCGTCATTCCAAACACAACCTATATGTATAACAACCGTCCAAACAAGCTGAACTCTTATATAACTAGGGTTTTGATTTTGGAAAACTGTCAGTCACGTTCAATTTGGAATATATAATCCTGCATCGTTGTCTCCTTCCTCTTTCTTAATTACGGTAGACACAAAGTCGTCTTCCCCATTTTCAAGAATGAACGTCAACTTAATAATACTATATTTTGCAGATATCAGAATTCAAGATATGATAACTCTTCACTAATCAACAGTTCGATCGATGCACTATTATCGTGGCTAACTTCATATTATAATGATAATACTCCCTCCGGATAAAAAAAAGTGTTCACTTAATCTTTTTTTTTTTTGGTAAAAAAAAGTGTCCACTTATTAAATCAAGAAACAATTAATCTTATCTTTTCAAATTTGCCCCTATTAACTGTTATGTAATCAAATCTCAATGTCGGTTTAATTAGAAATAGTTTAGTCAATTTACATATTTTTTTTTGAATGAGTAGTTCCTTAAGGATGTGCAAATAGCTAAGTGATATCTTTTATCTTCAACAGTTGTTTACTCTGCATGAAAGAGAGAACTTCGTGATCTCAAATCTGTCTCCAAGAATATAATACTATTTCATTTTCAAATAGATTATACTATATGAAGAACGTGTGACATGACGATTATGCACAGACCACGTTTAGAGGTTTTAATTTAGATGCCATTAATAACATTTCAATAAAAAGAATACGACGGTTAATTAAATGTTAATAATGACATCTCTAATATTTAAAATGTTAGAAATTAAAGAATCACCATACTCTTTTAGTTAAGTGTTATTCCCTATGTCTCAATTTACGTGATACATTTTCTTTTTTAGTATGTTTTAAAAAGAAATAATTTAACTTGAAATATCCCGGTTTACTCTTTAATGAAATGATTTACAGACACTCAAATATCTATAACTTGTTTTAAACCACATCAAAAGTCTTTCTTCTTAAATTTCGCGCCTACTCAAACTATATCACATAAATTGAGACAGAGGAAGTATTAAAGACATCTCTTATATAGTCAACCCATTTTAAGCTTGTCGGGTTAAGAATTGGGTAATGTTTAGGATGAGTTGAGTCCTAAATAAATCTAAATATGGATTTTAATTTTTTAAGTATACTCCCTAAAATTTATAACTGTGACTTCATTAAATAAGTAATGAAAATTATATTTTCGGCTAAAATGACTATAAAAAACTAACTAAGCAAAATTGGATGACCATGTAAGCAAACTAGGCAGAGTTGGATGACTTTTGTAAGACAAAACAAAGTTAAGTGATTTTGATGATCAATTACTATAAGTTGAATGACTATACAAACATCAAACTATTTTGATCTTCATATGGCCGTTCCTGAGAGTACTTATTAAAGAGACAACTGCAGCTAATGCTCAAGCTTGGGAGGAGAATTGTTTTTGATTTATTTGCCGAGTCTTAAGTTACTCCAAAAGTTTTTTAAAATACAAAAAAAAAAACCCGGATTGCATCTAAACCTGGTTTTAGTATTTTCAGGGAACAAAAATAAAGAGAAAAATAAAATTAAACCTATTTAAAAAGGACTACAAAGTCGTCTCAACTAATTCTTCTATGACAAGATAGAGAGAAAAAAAGAAAATGAAATCTATTTAATTAAAAAAGACTACAAGGTCATCTCAACTCTCCATACATAATAAAGGGAAGGGAGGGGCTTATCAGTTACATCAAGTGCCTAGCTTCGGCATTGATCTGCATTTGTTTGTTTCCCCATTCCACAACTTCACCTTATTAAACATGGGGTCTGAATGTTTCAACTTGAAAAATTCCATGCAAGTTAAAATCCTTTCCAAATGCCTCATAAAACCATCATCACTAACTCCCAAAACCCTTGAGAACTACAAATTATCTTTCTTTGATCAAGTAGCTGATTGGGCACACATGCCTCTTGTTCTTTTTTATCCAAATGGAGCAAATATGGAACAACAACTTGAAGAATCCTTGTCCAGGATTTTAACCCATGTTTACCCTACTGCTGGAAGATTCACTGAAGATGAATCCTCAATTATTTGTCTAGATCAAGGTGTTGTTACGGTTTGCCTTGAATTTTCTACCTTAGTTGAATTTTATCATAATTGTGATTGTTTCAAAAAGCTTTTCTTGGTATAAAAGAATTCTATCCTTTTCTGCACTTCTATAAGTTGAGGATTTTTCCTTCTTTTAGTATGATTTTCTTTGTTGTCTGAATTATGTCATTAAAGATTTGCAATTACTAGCTTCAGGATGACGTCCTGATTATTTCGATCCCAACAGGTGTAACATATATAAAAGCGACAATCAATTGTAAGCACGACGATTTCCTGGCGCAGGCGAATACAGACCTGGATCTTGCATTATCCTTTTGGCCTGAGGGGATCATGGATGTGGATGACACTAATATATTCCTCACACCTATTATGGTTGTGCAAGTCACAAAGTTCCAATGTGGTGGCCTAGCTCTATCTATTAGCGCTTCACACCCTGCTATGGATGGATTTACAAAATTTACATTTGTTTATGAATGGTCTAAAGTGTGCAAACTTGGGATTCCTTCTAAAGAGATCAACTTCATGAGCTTCAATCTGAGCACCCTTTTCCCTGCCAGAGATTTATCCGAAATACTCGAGACCCCAGTTGATGAAGGCAAGCGAACAAAGTCTAAGTTGACCGCGAAAAAGGTTTTTTTCGATGAAGCTTCCATATCAAAGCTCAGAGAACAGTCATCAGGAGCTAATTTGAGTTTTAAACCCTCGCGAGTTGAGATAATTGCAGCATTATTATGGAGGTCTTTAATCCGCGCTTCATGTGCAAGATTTGGACATTTGAAACGATCCGTAATGGCCTTTCCGTTTAACTTGCGGGATAAGGTTGATTTTCCTGAAGTTTCAAACGCGTTTGGGAATTTTATCATTGAAATTCCTATAAAATTCGAAGCTGACGAAACAAAGATGGAATTGCACCACTTTATAAAAATGATCAGGGAGGCAGTGCAGCAAATGATTAGTGATTGTGCTAAAGCTTCTCCAGAGGAGATAATTTCATTGGTTGTCAATTTGTACAAGGGAAGTTATGCTGGACAAAAATGGGGATGCAACAATGATGTTGAGGAGTTCACATGCTCAAGTTTTTGCAGGTTTCCAATACAAAATACTGATTTTGGTTGGGGAAAACCGAGTTTAATGCACTTTGGATCAAGACATAGTCAAGTCTTTTGGTTCTGTGACACAGAATGTGGCACTGGTATTGCTGTGCAAATGGATTTGGAAGAAGCCTACATGAACTTCTTTGAACTTGACCAAGATATCATGACTTTCGCTAAGTTTTAGGCTTTTCTTCTTGTGCTTTAGGCTTTTGTCACTTATCGTTTCCTATCATTTCGTAACGTATGGTATTGTATTGGATTGCGGTTATTGTTTTGATGAATACAACGTTTGAATAAATTATATCGTTCCCATTGTTACATATGTCATGCATCAACAATATAAAGGATAAACTTACAAAATTATAAATAAAAGTAAGATACCGGTAGAGTTATTATAAAAAATAGGGTAAAAGATAAAGTAGGATTATTAAATAATATAAGCAAAGACAAAATGAACAAAAAAGTAGGTAATGAAGCTACCATACCAAATTGGTCATTACATAAAATTGAATTTTTTATCGTTACATAATGATGGATTTAACAATACAATAAAATAAAATTTAAATAACAATCAAAACAAACATTGTATTCAAAGTAACAATATAGTTGTACATGACAACCATCCAAATTAGAGCGTCTTCCTTTCATTTATAAATCTTATTTCAGTGTTTATTGTTTGATCCGTCTTTTTCTGAACCCAATTTATGAACAATTTCTCTTACTTGTGAATGTTAAGTATAGTAATTTCTCGTTTCTTTATATATATATAAGAAACATAAATTACTATACTTTAATTACTATTAATCCCATATGCATTAGCGTCCTTCCAGCATTTTTTATTTGTCTTAAAGCTTCTGGATTTATTAGATTTATAGTAGTAACTTTAGTTCCTATGGCTGACAATTGCTCTTCTCTATAATGTCTATATAATTGTGCTGTTCTTGAAAACTATCCTATGTTGTATAAAGTCTTTGGATTTAATAGTTTTAATTGATTTTGTTGGAAAATCTGTATGTCTCGGTCGACATCTATTACCTCACTTAACTGTTGGTTGTTTTCCTCTGGTGTCCTTCTACTTAAGATTCTTGATAAGAAATTATTACCTATTCTATTATCTGAAAAACTTACTCTTGGTCTTTCTTGCCTTTCTGATCCTCCTTCGTTTCTTGATCTAATTGGAAGAAGGTCCATTTTTGTGCTTTTCTAGTTATTTTGACTTTTTCTTTTTGAGGTGTTATTTCTACCTTTTTTAATTGGTCTATTAATTCTTCAACTTTTTTATTTTTCGATGTCTCTTTATTTTTCTCCTTTTGTTGTTCACTTAACAACCAAACGCGCTCACTTATTAATTCTAACATTAGTACTATTATTTCGATTTTCTTTATTATTTCTAATATTAATGAAATTATAGTAATATTTTGTTGTAGTGTTATTTGATCCGATTTAGCGTTAGGTATATAATCTTTATAGTCTGCTAGCAAAGGTATAGACTTTTCTATTAATTTTGTGGCTTCTTCTTGAGTTAAGGTTGGTCTACTCATGAAAGAGTGATTTCTTTTAGTTCTTCTACTGTCTTTTTTAATTCTTTAATATCACTAGTTAAAACTTCTATCTGTTGTGTTATTTTAGAGACTATTTGGGTTGTCTTTAGTTCTATCTCTTTTGTTTTTTCTGTAATAACTTTAACTAACTTTCCTATTTCCGTCTTTGTAGGTAATTTTTCTAGATTAAATTTGTTAACTAGAGTCTAGACTTTCTTTTCTAATTCTAATTCTTGTGTTTTTAAGTAATCGAGATTTTGTTCTACTTTTTCGAAAGTTTTCTTTTGCTTAGTCTGGGATGCTTCTACCACCTCTAATATTCTAGTAATGTCTTTATTATTTTCTTGTATTTTTTCACTAAAATTTATGACTAAATCTACTAGTGTGTTCAACTGTTTGTCTTCACTATGTAATATATGGTCCCCGTTACTGAAATTACACTTTATAATACTATGATCTTTTAATGCTCTATATTTCTTTTCTGGGTATATTCTTAAGTCTAAGTATTCTAGATTTTTTAATGTATCTATTTTTCTAGCTTTATTTATTATCCTAACGGGATATTTAATTTACAAACTTTCTTCTGGTACTCTATACTAGTTGTAAGTCTTTCTATATCTTCTCTTATACCTTGTAATTCCCACGTTATAGCAGAGATTGTCTCTTCGTTAATCTGACTTTGTAAGAGTCTATTGTTTATTAGTGATGATAATGTTTCAAAATTTATTATTTCTAAATATGCGCTTAAGGCTTTTTCTACTTGTCTATATTCTCGTCTTTTCTCTATATCTCTATATTAATACCAATGATTGATAGCTATCTGTCTAACAAAGGGTAGTGTTCTCATACAGTTAATATGGACTAAATCGCTTTTGGTTCTTTGAAATCTTTCTAGATTTTATATATCCTAGTAACTTATATTCTAATCCTGATATTATATCTATTAATTTTTGTAGTCTTAACTGATTTTCTTTGGTACTACTTAATTTAATATATTCTGGGTATAGGTTATTTAACTCTTGCTTGACTTTTAAATAATTATCTTGCATCTATTAACCTAAAGGTACAAAGTTTACTTTTTGTTCTAGATGTCTAATACGATCTTCAGCTCTAACTATCTCGTCGTTGATGAAAAATAATTCCCAATTAAGATTATTTCTTAAACTTAGTATTGTTATATTATTATGTAAGTCTCGGCGATGGACTATGTCTATGTATCTACTGTATTCAGTTAAAAACTTTCTTGTTTGTCTAAGATTTGCAAGTCTTCTTTGGGTAAAACTATGTTGTCTCATATAATCTTAAGTTTTTTTTTTTAACCTTATGAACAGTAAAAAGCGAACTGTTATAGCCCGTACTTTGTACGTTTGGATAGTTCAAGGTCGTCGTGGAAAGTTAAGGGCGAGACCATTTTCAAAACTTATTTTTGGTATACAAGTCGGTTATGAATATTATTTATCAATATTATTGGACAGAAGTATTGAGAAAGGTTAAGGACAAAAAGGAGAAATTACAAAATGGTAAATGGTAATATTGAGGAAAGTCGGGGTGTGACAAAGTGGTATCAGAGCAGGTCGGTCTAAGGGGTTGTCTGCAAAGTCGTGTCCAGTAGAGTCCTGTTTATGAGTGTGAAGCCGGCCACATTTATAAACAGGAGGCTGCGGGACATCTAGGAAATGTTGACCTTCTTTCTGTCTTAGATCGTGCGATAGAGCCAAGTCATAGGAAATAAGATTCTTGATACTAATCGTTGATTTTCGGAGACGTCCAGTAGCGACGGGAAAAGGCGAATGACGATATGGCAAGTCACAGAGGTAAGTCTGGATATCTGTTCTGTTACCTGAACTGGAAGTACTGGATGGCGGGGATGTGCCATATAGTCGTACGTTCTGTAAGGCATTGATGACATTGGCCGCATACAAATTTTGAATAATAGGAACGGTAAAGGAGGTTCTGCCAGAACGGGTACGCCCCACAGGAATAAGTATGGAAAAGAGATACGGTAAATAGGCAATAAGTGAAATGCGTTGGTTCCGAAAGGTTATGGATTTGGGCGGGTCGACGAAGGTGAGGTCGCTCCCATTGGGAATCTGGAAGTCCAGGATAGGAGTTAGCCATAAGGTGAGTGTTGGAAACCAAGAAGGGCAAAATAGTAATTACACAAGAAAGGACGTGTCGCGAGGGTGTCCCGGGATTTGTAAGACTTCGACTAGTCTCAAATTATGTAATAAAGGTCATGCGTGGAAGTGGACGCGAAAATATCTGCATTAAGGCACTGGATTCCAGCAAAGTTTTAAGGTTAAGCGTGCTCAGGTGGGAGCAATCCTAGGATGGGTGACCCCCTGGGAAGTTTATAAGGAATTTTACATATTCTGACATAAAAGACAAATGGAAAACTAGAATAGCCTAAGTGAAACTACGGTATATGAGCTGATGGGAGACCATAAGAAGACGCGTGAAACAAGGCAGACTAGCTCGGTAAAGAGACAGAAGATGCATCATAGCCTTGAAATTAGGATAAGCTTGAATAACGTTTGGAAGTATTTTGTGAACTAGTTGATAGTAAATATGTATGTATATATGAATGTGTAAGATATCCCGCATATGATTGTATCGGTGGCGTGCGAGCCCCAGCAACCGAAACTACGGGGAGAAAGGTATTGATCACGCAAAGGTGCCGAAGTACGAGTGACAACAAGAGTAAATGGTACAAGTGCGGCGAGTGAACTGTTATTATTTTACTATAGGTTGAGGTCGGGAATTCCAGTATAACGATACTCGGAAAAGAAAGAGAGTGTGAGTAAATGGAAGATAGGAAGCTTAAATGTCGGAAAAAGGGAAAAGTTAAGAAAACCTTAGTAAGTGAAACCCCCGCGAGAAATTAATGGTAAAAGTACGAGACCACTAGGATGAAAATTCAAGTAGGCATGTGAGACGAGATAGAGTGAGGTAAAAGGGAACAAGGAGAAATGTGGAGAGGTTGAGAGTTGATTTCAACAAGTAGGTCTAAGAGAGTGGTGACCAGGGTAAAGGAATGTGAAGTAAGAGAAAGAATGCTCAGGATGGTGATGGTGTTGAGGTGACAGATCTGTAAAAGGACAAGTATGTAGCTATAGTAATATGCTTAGAGGTTTAAGAAAGTAACGGAACGCTTAAGAAATATGGACGCACAGCTACAATACAAACACGTAGTTAAGAAAGAATTACGAGCAAGAGAGCTGAGCAAGTGAAAGGACGAATAAAGGATAGAAAGACATGAAAATGTGGACAAATGAGGACCTAGACAGGAAGTAAAAGAAGAGCTTAAGATAAGAAGTTTTCGATATGTAGGCACAAAGTTGGAAAAGGAGGTGAGGAATAAGGTATAAGCGAAGACTTCATAAAGGACTATCAGCATATAAGGAACCCCTTAAAGGGGGGGAGGCCATATCAGGCTTACAAGGGATAACGATGAACGAAATGAGCACCAACACATGAAGTCAAAGACAAGTATACCTGTATCAAGAAGATATGAAAGGAGACTGAAGAAGAATTGTAGTAAGAATCTAAAGGTGTGGCTTTTGTTAAGATATGGTTACGAAACAGTAACAGAAAAGAGATGATCTGAGAAAGACAAGGATAATACGTTGACCCGACAAATTAGAAAACCCATGACACGGGAAGAAGATTCATGTAAGAACCAAGAAGTTCGATTATAAGGAAAATAAGGTAAAGGATATGGAATGGACATGCAGAAAAGGGAAACTATAAAGGAACCCCCTCCTGAAGTATTATGACACCCCATAAGATCAATTGAACATTCGAGGACGAATGTTCTAAAGGGGGGGAGGATGTTATAGCCCGTACTTTGTACGTTTGGATAGTTCAAGGTCGTCGTGGAAAGTTAAGGGTGAGACCATTTTCAAAACTTATTTTTGGTATACAAGTCGGTTATGAATATTATTTATCAATATTATTGGACAGAAGTATTGAGAAAGGTTAAGGACAAAAAGGAGAAATTACAAAATGGTAAATGGTAATATTGAGGAAAGTCGGGGTGTGACACGAACAGTAATGTTTTTTATTTTTTTATTTATCTTAATCTGAACTTTGTCCAGTCACAAATCTTGTTATGCTGTTCATTTCTTTCCCTTAACCTTTGTTCTTAATAACAGTCTTCTTTAACCACACCCCGGTAACCACGGCCAACATCGTCCTTTATCATTTGGACATTAAAACGGCCTCTTTAAAACCTAGGAATTTACAGGTTAATCCATCGAGGTTATTAAGAAGTTAAGAGAATAACCATATACTAAGAATAACAAATTCATGATGATAAGGAAGTAATTACTTAAACATAATAATTACAAAATAATTTACATAATAGGGAGATTAGTACAGAAAACATAGTAAATAAACTTACATGGTTTGAAGAAGGAGAGAGGTTTCCCTTTCGGGGAACCCCAAAAAACTACTTCATACTAGGGGGTAGTTGTTACAAACTTAATACTAAT
The DNA here is from genome assembly GCF_019175385.1 of Lycium barbarum. Lineage (NCBI taxonomy): Eukaryota > Viridiplantae > Streptophyta > Magnoliopsida > Solanales > Solanaceae > Lycium > Lycium barbarum. Next base: position 23,899,952 of record NC_083339.1, read on the forward strand.
TTACAATAGGAGTTTATATTACACAGGTTTTTGATTGGGCAAGGGATTGGAGCATTTGATGAAAGAGAAGGGGAATATGGAAGTTTTCTAGAGAGAGGTTGTTGGTGCTCTTGTTGGTGATGATGGGGTTGGAGAGGTGTGGGTCTGATGGGACTGGGCAAGGGATTGGAGCACCAACCACCTCTCTCTAGAAAACTTCCATATTCCCCTTCTCTTTCATTAAATGCTCCAATCCCTTGCCCAGTCAAAAACCTGTGTAATATAAACTCCTATTGTAAATTAGTATTAAGTTTGTAACTTCCCCCTAGTGTGAAGTAGTTTTTTGGGGTTCCCCGAAAGGGAAACCTCTCTCCTTCTTCAAACCATGTATGTTTATTTACTATGTTTTCTGTACTAATCTCTCTATTATGTAAATTATTTTGTAATTATTATGTTTAAGTAATTACTTCCTTATCATCATGAATTTGTTATTCTTAGTATATGGTTATTCTCTTAACTTCTTAATAACTTCGATGGATTAACCTGTAAATTCTTAGGTTTTAAAGAGGCCGTTTTAATGTCCAAATGATAAAGGACGATGTTGGTCGTGGTTACCGGGTGTGGTTAAAGAAGACTGTTATTAAGAACAAAGGTTAAGAGAAAGAAATGAACAGCATAACAAGATTCGTGACTGGACCAAAGTCCAGATTAAGATTAAAAAAAAAAAAACTGTTCACTTTTACTGTTCATAAGATTAAAAAAAAAAAACTTTGGGAAGTAGACAGAAAACAGAAATTACTATACTTAACATTCACAAGTAAGATATATATATATATATATCGATCGAGCTTGGAACTGTTTCCTTTGTAGTACATTGACTTGTTTCAAAGGCATATAGCCATTTTATATTCATTTAAAGAAGAAATAACGGTAATCTTGTATACGGTAAAAATCGGATATATGTTAGAACGGTAAGACCGGGGACCGAGGGAAGAAAGGGATAAGCATGTGCACGAAGGCTTTCTTTCTGAACCGGAGGAGTGTTTGAACCGAAGCAAAGGAAGGGCATCATTTGGTCCGGCTTCTCCATAGCCGAGTTGATCGTGGCCGTTAGTCCGTTTGGTCGTGGCCGTTAGTCCGTGTGATCGTGGCCGTTGATCCGGGAGATCAGTTACGTGGTTGCCACTGTCACGACCCGGCTAGGGGCCGTGACGGGTACCCGGGGCAATCCACCGAGCACCGCCCGTATTATTACTTCTTGGGCTTGTTAACAATCAATTATCCAATTCATGCTCAATTCATAAAAGAAACCGTTTCATTTAGAACAAAATACTTTTATACACATGAGCTCTTAGGCTAGCAAAACAATTCATATTACTATATAATATAAGAGGGAATGTGAGGACTTTTGTAGTCCTCACAAGAGTTTCCCAAATTTTTAAAAACTTTTTAATTAATTACTTTTATGTCCTAATTTTATTTATTTAAGTAAATTTTTTTATTTTTTATTTTTAAGGTCTACTTTTCAAAAGCTATCGAACCTGGGGACTTTTGTAGTCCTCACAATAATTTCTAATTCTTTTAAAAAAAAATTAATTAATTACTTTTAGGTCCTAATCTTATTTATTTAATTCAATTTTTTTATTTTTTATTTTTAAGGTCTACTTTTCAAAAGCTATCGAACCTTCTACCTCATTTTTCATGTTCTTTGATTTTCTGGTTCGTACTCGATATCCGCATTTAAGCCCAATTAATCTAGATAATTAGCACTGTATCGCGCCTATTCGGAGGGAACGCTTCCTCCAAAGATTTTTTCCATATCCATGTTCGAACCCCTAATCCCTAATTAAGAGAGGAGCAGCTCCATCCGCTGCACAAGTTAAATTATGTATTTGTCTTAAAAGTTCATTAACTATGTATAGATTATTTATTTAGAACTAAATAACTTCAGAAAATTAGGATACATAAGTTATAAATGTCAAATTCTGGCTCCGCATTTGATTTGAAGTAAATAATTTTATCAAAATGGAAGTTAAAATATTAAAGCAGTGGAATGAAAATTTTGCTTTTATATAATTACCCACTTGTGGGACTACAATGGGTATATGGTTGTTGTTGTTGTACACTTGTACTAACACAGATTATATTTTTTTAGTTAAAATATCTACTTTTATATCTTGAGTTTGGGCCCGGGCTTAGCACGGGCCTCACATAACTAGTATACATATACATGCATAAAGATCCTGCCATAAAACCCTACGACCCACATCGAGTATCTACGAGCCTCTATGAGATGACATCTACAATTGTACACAAAAAGATCATCATAGTCACCTCCGGGGCAATGGAGGGCTTTCAATTAACTAGCAGCCTCTAAGAATCCGGAGCGAGATCTCCTCCCTGTCTACCTGTGGGCATGAACACAACGTCCAAAGAAAAAGGACGTCAGTACGAATATTGTACTGAGTATGTAAGGCAGGAATGAAATAAACAAACATAATGGAAGGATCATGCGTCAAGAGACAAGGATATAACCTGCACAAATGTCATAGGCAATTACATTACTTACTTATATCACATTTTACATAATTATTGCACACATGTTAGCACATCTCATACATCATCGCATCGTCATCTGTATCGTCACCCGCGTCCGGGTAACCCTCATATGCCGCCCACTAGTGGTGACCATCCCGGCCCTCTAGGCTCGGTGTAAACATAGCAGCCCGTATTCGCGGTGACATGCCCGGCCATATAGGCGCGGTGGAATCATACGCAGCCCGCATTAGCGGTGACATGCCCGGCCATATATAGCGCGGTGGAAATATTATCATCACAACATCATGTTATCATTATTCATTATCTTATCATCATAGCATACATTAGCATTAGGAGCATACATTAGGCTTTAATACAACCACACTATGTCGGGGTGACGTAAGGTCGTGAACCCCCGAGTGTATTATGGACCTTTATGAGTATCATGCCTCGCCTTGAAGGAAGTAAAACATAAGGCGAGTGTTAACAATAATAGCATCATTAGCATTGTAGGAACATCGTGTCATAGTTTCTCGAATCTCTATAGTCTAGCTCATTATCATCATTATCATGCTCATAGGTGACTCCATATATAGAAGGACTCATAAACTTCATCTTATAGGAGGATTATGGAAAACTTGAAGGACTCATGCCTTTTGGAAGAATTGTTAAGCCTCACATACCTTTCTCGTTTAAGCAATCTAGCGTTCTCCTTCAATGTCGCGCCTCTACCTTCAAAAGAGGATTCGTACTAACATTAGTCAACCAACCATAAGAACGCACTACTAATTCTAGAGAAAATTGGGCAGCACTTCCTTTGTTTGTACTACTTTTCCCGTATTTTATATCAACTCCCAACATCTACAACACAACTCACAATATCGCAAGCAACAATCATCATTCATACACTTTAGGCAAAATCCACCATTTCTCTCCAATTTCTTCACATTTATGGTTATAGGTTCGCTATCGTATTTTCCCACGTTTCACACTTACCTCATGGTCTACAAGTTATTTGTAACATATTCATACTCACAACACCCTAACATTCATGTTTCAATTCAACTACTATTCAAACATGACACTATTCACTCTTGAATGACCCATTTGCTATGCTTCTCTACAAGTCGAGTACCTTAACCTTCCAATAAATTAAACAACATGTAATGGTCATGAAACTTACCCTGGATGATGGTTGAACAAGCCTTGAGTGGAGTTTTCCCTTCTAGCACCAAAACCCTATCTCCTCTCTTTTGGGTTTTCTTGAATTAGATGCACTTGAGTTAGGTTTCATACACTTGGGTTCATGGATTTCCCTTGAGTTCTCTTGTGGATGAGTGTTAGAGAAGGTTCTAGAGGTTTTCTTGACCAAAAATGAAGGAAAAATATGATTTTGGACGAGTTGGGTATATTTAAAGTGGTCCAGAAAATTCTGGACCGTCACGACATGCGGCACGCTTTGCGAGACGCAAAGCATGACATGCGGAACGCATCTTGGGTCGCAAAGATTGCCAGTTGACCAACTCTCACTGGCACACTTTGCGGTTGAACTGCGGAACCGCATGTCGTACATGCGAGCCGCATGTTGTGTCGCAAAGTGTGTCAGAGAGTGATATTTCGCCCCAAAACAATCTGTTGTAGAATGGCCATAACTTTTGATCCCGATAGGCTGTAAGGGCCCACGACCTATGGTTGGAAAGCTATTTCAATTATCTACAACTTTCATCGTGTGGTGTTTTTCCCAAATTAAAACTGTATAGTAGCGTTTTGGTCCCTCCAAACCTGATCACCCGAAAATGGTTCCTTAACTCACCCCTTTTGGATGGCCTATGCCCATACTTGGCTTATGGGTCCTTCTTGAAACTTACTCGACACTTCATTACCAATATAAGGGACATTATAATTCTTCCCCAATATGTCATTAAGACATCATTAATTCGATACTCGTAACTGCCCTTCGTCAGTCAATTCACTGTGCACGAACGAAAATTTTCCGGGGTGTAACATTCTCCCCCCCTTGGGAACATTCGTCCTCGAATGTTAAACTACTCGGGATTCTATGAAAATTTCGCCAGAGTTTCCCCTGTAATATGGCACTACTAACCTGTCACAACAACCCATAATATCATCGCCTCATAGGGCTACATAACAATGGCAACATATCCATGGCCACACACGACCAAAAATATAAAAATTAAAGTATACGTACCTTATCTCATTGGCGTTTCGTCTTGGATTCCTCCTGGGGGTTGGAATAAGTGCGGATACTTAGACTTCATACTTTCTTCCGCTTCCCAAGTCATTTCTTCCCGATTGTTGTTCCGCCACAAGACCTTAACTGAAGCTACCTCTTTGTTTCGAAGCTTTCGCACTTGCCTATCTAAGATGGCAATATGCACCTCTTCATAAGTTAGCTTTTCCGTTATTTGCACATCATCCATCGGGACAATCCTTGTGGGATCTCCCACACACTTGCGGAGCATCGAAACATGAAAGACTGGATGAACCGATTCGAGCTCCGAAGGCAGTTCCAATTCATAAGCTACCTGTCCCACCTTGCGGGTGATTTTGTAGGGCCCGATGTATCTAGGGCTTAGTTTCCCTTTCTTACCAAATCTCATCACCCCTTTCATTGGAGACACTTTCAAGAACACCCAATCATTAATCTGAAACTCCAAGTCTCGTCGGCGGTTGTCCGCATAGGACTTTTGGCGACTTTGGGCTGTCAACAACCGATATCGAATCACCTTGACCTTTTCTATTGCTTGTTGGATCAATTCAGGGCCCACTAATTGTGCTTCTCCTATTTCGAACCATCCGATTGGAGATCTACATTTCCTTCCATATAGCGCTTCATACGGAGCCATTTGTATACTAGAATGGTAGCTATTGTTATATGCGAACTCAATGAGGGGTAAGTGATCATCCCAGCTACCACCAAAATCCAACACACTCGCCCGTAGCATATCTTCTAAGGTTTGAATGGTACGCTCAGCCTGCCCATCAGTGTGTGGATGAAATGCTGTGCTAAATTTCACTTGCGTGCCCAAACCTTCTTGAAAAGACTTCCAGAACTTAGCTGTAAATTGTGCTCCTCTATCTGTGATAATAGACAATGGAATATCATGGAGTCGCACGATTTCTTTAAGATACAACCTTGCGTAGTCCTCTGCCGAGTACGTGGTTCTAACTGGGAGAAAATGGGCTGCTTTTGTCAATCTATCCACGATCACCCATATAGAATCATATTTACCATGAGAGCGAGGTAATCCCATGATGAAATCCATGTTGATCACTTCCCATTTCCAAGTAGGTATTTCTATAGCTTGCAATAAACCTCCCGGCTTCTGATGTTCAACTTTCACTTGTTGGCAATTTGGACATTGTGCCACAAATTCTGCTATGTCTCTCTTCATACCATCCCACCAATACATCATCTTGAGATCACGATACATTTTGGTCGCACCTGGGTGAATAGAATATCGGGAACAATGCGCTTCTTCTAAAATTCGTCGGCGCAGACCCGCCACATTCGGCACACATAACTTGTTGCGGTATCTAAGAATCCCATCCATAGAAACTTCGAACGGAGACTTTTCCTTTCCATGAGATGTGTCTCTATGACGACATAACTGAGGATCTTCATACTGCCGTTCTTTCACTTCCATATCCAAGGACGAAATTGTGGAATCATTGATACGAATCCCTGTATCACCCGAATCGATTACACGCACTCCAAGGTTAGCCAATCGGTGAAGTTCTTGAATCATCTCCTTCCTTTCCGGAGGGACTTCGCATAAACTGCCCATAGACCGGCGGCTAAGTGCATCGGCTACTACATTTGCTTTCCCGGGGTGGTATAGAATGTCAACATCATAATCTTTTAATAATTCTATCCACCACCTCTGTCGCAAGTTCAACTCCTTTTGCTTGAAAATGTATTGAAGACTTTTGTGATCTGTATAGATATCAACATGTACTCCGTACAAATAATGTCTCCACATTTTTAAGGCATGAATGACCGCAGCCAATTCGAGATCATGAGTTGGATAATTCTTTTCATGTTTCCGCAATTGTCGCGAAGCATATGCAATAACCTTACCATGCTGCATCAATACACATCCTAATCCGACACTCGAAGCGTCACAATACACAACATAACCATCTGACCCTTCTGGAAGTGTTAAGACTGGAGCTGAGGTCAACCTCTTTTTCAACTCTTGGAAACTACGTTCGCAAGCATCACTCCATTGGAACTTAGCTGATTTCTCGGTTAACTTCGTCAGTGGGGATGAAATAGATGAAAAGCCCTCTACAAACCTTCTATAATAGCTTGCCAAACCCATAAAGCTACGAACTTCTGTGGGCGTCGTAGGCCTTGGCCAAGTCTTCACAGCTTCGATTTTCTGAGTGTCGACTTGGGTGCCATCACCTGAAATAACATGGCCCAGAAATGTTACCGAATTCAGCCAGAACTCACACTTTGAAAATTTCGCATATAATTCCCGGGCTCGAAGAATGCCAAGAACAATTCTCAAATGATCTGCATGTTCCAATTCCGTGCGAGAATACACCAGAATATTATCGATAAATACAATCACAAATAGATCCAAGAGAGGCCTGAATATGTTGTTCATCAAATTCATAAATACAGCCGGAGCATTAGTCATCCCGAATGACATCACTCGAAATTCATAGTGGCCATATCTCGTTCTGAAGGCCGTTTTAGGAATATCCGCTTCTCTAACTCTCACTTGATGGTAGCCCGATCTCAAATTTATTTTGGAAAACCACTTGGCGCCTTGCAATTGATCGAATAGGTCATCAATCCTTGGAAGAGGATATCTGTTCTTTATCGTCACCTTGTTCAATTGCCTATAGTCAATACACATTCGTAGAGATCCGTCTTTCTTTCTCACAAACAAGACCGGCGCTCCCCACGGTGATGAACTGGGTCTGATGAATCCCTTCTCGAGCAAGTCTTTCAGTTGTGCCTTTAGCTCTTTTAATTCTGCCGGAGCCATTCAGTAAGGAGGAATAGAAATAGGCCTTGTGTCCGGCAACACATCAATAGCGAAATCAATCTCTCTTTCTGGTGGAAGGCCTGGAAGTTCATCCGGGAATACGTCTGGAAATTTGTTCACCACCGGAACTGACTGAAAAGTTGGCGGTTCTGCCGCGGTGTCATGAACCCGAACTAAATGATAAATATAGCCCTTGGCTATCATCTTCCTCGCCTTGAGGTAGGAAATAAACCTACCCTTTGGTGATGCTGCATTGCCCTTCCATTCAAGCACGGGCTCTCCCGGAAATTGGAATCGAACCACTTTTGTCCGGCAATCAACATTTGCATAGCATTCCGGCCCTCGAACTCTGACCCTGTCCTGAACGAAAGGAACGATCAAATCCCCTATCTGAAAACCTGGGAGGCGCACTAGTCGCTGACTGTCCTGAATGTCGGGAATAAGCCTGCCTCGATCCGCCTCTATAATCGCTGCCTGTGCCCATAGATCTAGCCCTTTTGCTTGGCCTCCTATCACTATCGCGATCACCCCTTTGTTGTTGTTGTCGCCCCTCCAAATTCTGAGCATGGGCCTGTATCCGGGAAATGTCCATCCCGTCTTGCAAAGAAGCCGTCAAACAATCTCTAAATAAATGTGGTCCTAAACCACTCACGAATCTATGTACCAGATCTCCCATGTCGGCCACCATGGTCGGAGCATATCTAACCAAGGAATTGAATTGCATGCTATACTCTCGGGCACTCATGTTTCCCTGCCTCAAATTCAAAAATCTATCCGCTCTAGCTCGGCGGACTTCGGGTGGCAAATAATGACGAACAAAAGCATCTACGAACTCTTGCCAAACCGGAGGAGGCGCATTCTCCCCTCTTGATAACACCCAATTATTGTACCATAACGCGGCCACATCCAGGAGTCTATAGGATGCCAACTCCACGGATTCGGTTTCGGAGGCATGGACAATCTTCAATGTCCTTAATATTTCATCAATAAAACCTTGTGGGTCTTCCTACGACTTTGACACAAAGAATTCCGGGGGATTTAGACTCATAAAATCACGGGCCTTTGTACTTGCTGCCCGGTCACTTGTACCCACATTTTGTCGTTGTGCTTGTGCGGCAACCAATTGTGTCAATTGCTGAATAGCCTCGGTCATTTTTTGACCCGAAGCAACCGGCGGAGGAATTGGAGCTGGGGCTCCTCCTTGCTCTCCCACATTAGGCGAGGTAGAAGAAGAAGTGGGAGTGGCATGCGAGGAAGTAGCACCCTGAGCCTTGCTATGTCCCAACTCAACTGGAGGTTCTCGGCTGGTGCCTTCACCGGCGGCAATTAATATTGCGCGGATTTGCTTCTTTTTTGGCGGCATCGCTGAAATCACAACGCACAATTAGAATAAAGGGGATCTTACATTATGGTTCTATCGCACGATCTCATAGAAGAAAGATGGTCATTTTTCCTAAATTCCCTGTAGCCTCTTGTCTATTGATGTGGCGCGCTACACACCATAAACAAGACTCCACTAGACACGGCTCGTAGACACTTCCTAGGAACGAACTGCTCTGATACCACTTTTGTCACGACCCAGCTAGGGGCCGTGACGGGTACCCGGGGCAATCAACCGAGCACCGCCCGTATTATTACTTCTTGGGCTTGTTAACAATCAATTATCCAATTCATGCTCAATTCATAAAAAGAAACCGTTTCATTTAGAACAAAATACTTTTATACACATGAGCTCTTAGGCTAGCAAAACAATTCATATATACATATACATGCATAAAGATCCTGCCATAAAACCCTACGACCCACATCGAGTATCTACGAGCCTCTATGAGATGACATCTACAATTGTACACAAAAGGATCATCATAGGCACCTCCGGGGCAATGGAGGGCTTTCAATCAACTAGCAGTCTCTAAGAATCCGGAGCGAGATCTCCTCCCTGTCTACCTGTGGGCATGAACACAGTGTCCAAAGAAAAAGGACGTCAGTACGAATATTGTACTGAGTATGTAAGGCAGGAATGAAATAAACAAACATAATGGAAGGATCATGCGTCAAGAGACAAGGATATAACCTGCACAAATGTCATAGGCAATTACATTACTTACTTATATCACATTTTACATAATTATTGCACACATGTTAGCACATCTCATACATCATCGCACACATCGTCATATACATCATCGCATCGTCATCTGTATCGTCACCCGCGTCCGGGTAACCCCATATGCCGCCTACTAGTGGTGATCATGCCCGGCTCTCTAGGCTTGGTGTAAACATAGCAGCCCGCATTCGCGGTGACATGCCCGACCAAATAGGCGCGGTGGAATCATACGCAGCCCGCATTAGCGGTGACATGCCCGGCCATATAGGCGCGGTGGAAATCTTATCATCACAACATCATGTTATCATTATTCATTATCTTATCATCATAGCATACATTAGCATTAGGAGCATACATTAGGCTTTAAGACAACCACACTATGTCGGGGTGACGTAAGGTCGTGAACCCCCGAGTGTATTATGGACCTTTATGAGTATCATGCCTCACCTTGAAGGAAGTAAAACATAAGGCGAGTGTTAACAATAATAGCATCATTAGCATTGTAGGAACATCGTGTCATAGTTTCTCGAATCTCTATAGTCTAGCTCATTATCATCATTATCATGCTCATAGGTGACTCCATTTATAGAAGGACTCATAAACTTCATCTTATAGGAGGATTATGGAAAACTTGAAGGACTCATGCCTTTTGGAAGAAGTGTTAAGCCTCACATACCTTTATCGTTTAAGCAATCTAGCGTTCTCCTTCAATGTCGCGCCTCTACCTTCAAAAGAGGATTCGTACTAACATTAGTCAACCAACCATAAGAACGCACTACTAATTCTAGAGAAAATTGGGCAGCACTTCCTTTGTTTGTACTACTTTTCACGTATTTTATATCAACTCCCAACATCTACAACACAACTCACAATATCGCAAGCAACAATCATCATTCATATACTTTAGGCAAAATCCACCATTTCTCTCCAATTTCTTCACATTTATGGTTATAGGTTCGCTATCGTATTTTCCCACGTATCACACTTACCTCATGGTCTATAAGTTATTTGTAATGTATTCATACTCACAACACCCTAACATTCATGATTCAATTCAACTACTATTCAAACATGACACTATTCACTCTTGAATGACCCATTTGCTATGCTTCTCTACAAGTCGAGTACCTTAACCTTCCAATACCTTAAAAAACATGTAATGGTCATGAAAATTACCCTGGATGATGGTTGAACAATCCTTGAGTGGAGTTTTCCCTTCTAGCACCAAAACCCTATCTCCTCTCTTTTGGGTTTTCTTGAATTAGATGCACTTGGGTTAGGTTTCATACACTTGGGTTCATGGATTTAGTGTTATTGATCATGGATTTCCCTTGAGTTCTCTTGTGGATGAGTGTTAGAGAAGGTTCTAGAGGTTTTCTTGACCAAAAATGAAGGAAAAATATGATTTTGGACGAGTTGGGTATATTTAAAGTGGTCCAGAAAATTCTGGACCGTCACGACATGCGGCACGCTTTGCGAGACGCAAAGCATGACATGCGGAACGCATCTTGGGTCGCAAAGCTTGCCAGCTGACCAACTCTCACTGGCACACTTTGCGGTTGAACTGCGGAACCGCATGTCGTACATGCGAGCCGCATGTTGTGTCGCAAAGTGTGTCAGAGAGTGATATTTCGCCCCAAAACAGTCTGTCATAGAATGACCATAACTTTTGATACCGATATGCTGTGAGGGCCCACGACCTATGGTTGGAAATCTATTTCAATTATCTACAACTTGCATCCTGTGGTGTTTTTCCCCAATTCCAACTTTATAGTAGCGTTTTGGTCCCTCCAAACCAGATCACCCGAAAATGTTTCCTTAACTCACCCCTTTTGGATGGCCTATGCCCATACTTGGCTTATGGGTCCTTCTTGAAACTTACTCGACACTTCATTACCAATATAAGGGACATTATAATTCTTCCCCAATATGTCATTAAGACATCATTAATTCGATACTCGTAACCGCCCTTCGTCAGTCAATTCACTATGCACGAACGAAAATTTTCTGGGGTGTAACAGCCACGCGTCGATAACGTCCTGCCATGTCTAACTGCCAATCGTACGGGCGTCAGACCGTACGACCAACCTAATCCAACCTAATCCTTTTCAGAGTTTTTCCTTATTTTTTTTAGACACACTTGTTGTATGAAGCCCATGGGGCAATACTATAAATAGGGGCCATGATCCACTTTTGAGGGGTTGACTTCCTCATACCAAGAACATTTTTTGCTAGAAAATATATACAAATCTCTCTCTCAATATCGTATTTTGATCCGAATTCGTTGTGTTCATCTCTTAAATTTGTTCAATCAAGTAATACTCATATATTAGTAGACACATAAATCCATAGCAAATCTCTGATCATTATTGCTCTCTTCATATCATATCCGTACATATCTTTTTTCCATCAAATAGATTGAGGCTTAACCACATATCCTATACCTATTCACAAATTTAATTGATTATCCAAATTTGGGGTAAACAAATCTAGTAAAAACCCAATTACTACGGAATCAAATCTAATAATAAACCAAAGAACGTATCTGTTATCGTTGACCATAAAACTTCTTAATTTGTGCCTTTATTTGTTGTTTTGTTTTATAAAATTTCGACAGGAAACTTTGTTTGACCTTTTTATAACTCTCTTCTCCCAATAACTCCATCACGCTTCTCATTGCAGACAAAATCACATATGATCGATCCCAATATGAGGCGTGAATACGGGGTAGATACCATGCAAATCACATGCATGATTGGTAGTAGTTGGTTATTTGAATGATTAATTTATTTATTATTTTGGATCCACCTAAATTTCAAACTCAATTATATATTATGTGAGTTATTTTATTAATTAAAAAGGTAAAATTACAAAGTGAGACTTGCAACTTACCTCAGACCTATGTGGAGAAAGGACATACTTACATTATTTACATTTAAGACGCATATATTTTAATGATTGTGGGTCTGTTAGGGAGTTGTGATCAGCATGTGATATGCACAATTAAATAACCCCTTACTAGTTAATAAGAATAAGAAGCATTTATGAAGAGCAGATCCATTAAATGATTGTAGGTCTGTGAGCATGTGGCAAGTATTAAATAACTCCTTGCTAGGTAATAGAATAAGAAGACTAATAACAAAATAAGAAGACTAATAACAAAACAACCATCGATGTCAAAAGAGAATCACCTAACCTTATTAAAAACGATCATATGAAACTTGTAGTAGATATATTTTATTTAAATGTAGGTCATTGATGCAGCAACTAATAGTGTCAACAAGGTCTGGTTGTTTCCAACTTGACCCATTAAGGGTGATCCTTACCAGTCCCAATTGCGACTTGCCCTTAATGGTAGAGATGGACCTACGTTGGGGGTGTGGAGGTTACTAGGTAGCAACCGTTAGCCTCGGCATAAACCTTCTATGTATATTTTATATATATCTGTATATATTATATATCTCGGACCCCTTTATATATTTGGCCCCTCAAACACAGACGTCAGATGTGTGCATTTTTTCGGCGCGGATTACCCTTCTTTTGGGGTGGTCTTTAGTTTTTGCCCCTCAAATCAGTGGTCTTTAATTTTTGTCCTTCGCCTAATACCTCGAGGTTCTGAGTTCGAATCCCAGCTCAGTAAAAAAAAAGGAATTTCACAAGGCCGAAGTTTGTATTCGCAAACTCTGCCGTAAGGCAGAGTTTTGAAGGCAAAATTCTACCTTAAGGTAGAGTTTGCTAAGGCATAGTTTGCATGCAAAACTCTACCTTAAGGCATAGTTTGCAGGCAAACTCTGCCCCATCAGGCATAATTTGCCTGCAAACTCTGCCTTTAGATAGAGTTTTGCAGGCAAACTATACCCGATGAGGCACAATTTGTAGGCAACCTCTGCCTAGGGATTCTTTTTTTTTTTTTCTTTCATTTTCGCCTGAGCAGGGGTTCAAACCCGGAAGCCTGTGATTTTAGGCGAAGGACAAAATTTAAATACTTTCATTTTGATGGGCAATTATTGAAGACCACCCCAAG